>NC_058403.1:136662638-136788948 GCF_002201575.2 Neomonachus schauinslandi
AACAAGTTTGTCTCATATGCTGACTCTTCAAAAAAACGTATTTTGTTCTTTTTCTCAATATCCTTTTCAGTTTCTCAAATCTCCCAAATACTAAAGGTGAGAGGTAGTTCAAATGCAAATCTTTCCAAAGAGAACATGTATAGTTTTGACTGCACTCAAATCAGAGCTCATGCCACTATTTTATTATTTTTAGATAATTCTATTTTCAACAGAAATGATCTACACACTCAACTTCTTGGATCAACTGGTAGTTCCAAGGAGCTTTTGATTAAGTGTTTTCATAAAAGTTAAAGGACCAGCACTTTTTTGACAGGATAAATATAATCATGTGCTTATGTTCAAGTTAGAACAGTATGCAAAAGTCTCTCATGGCTCATACATAGGAGTCTTTACAAACTTTCATTAATGTATCTTGGTGAGTGATTGCCAGATTTCCAAATACACAAATTAAAACTTTATCATGAGTCAAAATCCTTCAAGAAGAACCAAAAAGACCTTATTTTTCCTCCATGCTAAATTGAAAAACAATGGAAAGTCACATGAACGTGGACATTTAAAAACACAATGAATTTACAAAGCAAACATTTTGGGGCGCCCTAAGACAATAAAGCGATCAGCACAAAGACATCTGTCGGGTGAGGCAACCTGAGGTAAAGACCAGTTAAATCTAATGCAATCAGGAACTTAGTCCAGTTTAACACTTTTTTTATGAGGTGACAACCTCCTAACACCATAATCTTGCCTTTCAGGAAGATGACACAAAGATTTAATGAGTAAAAGAAAACAACTTAAAACCTCTCTTTTGAGCGTGAATTGTCTATTTGGGTTAAAGGTAGTCTTTGAAATCCCATTAGCTACTGGCACAATTGGGAAAAGAGATGTATATATACACACACACACACACACACACATCAAAGCAAGTAGCTACAGAACGATAGCAATGTCTGTTTCTACTCAGATGCAAAAACAGAGTTAAAGCCAAAACTAACAACCCTCCTGCTAATTAGAGAAATAAAAATGTCTTTTCCCCAAGTGTCCAACGCAACATGCAACTGAAATTAACTGCTTTTCTTTGGGACTCATTTATTTATGTTTAAAAGAGGATTGGGGGATGAAGAAACCTTGCAATGGAACAGTTGGGGAAAACACATGGATACCATACATTGGAATAAATGGAGCTGAGCACACAGTGACAACAGAGCTCTTTTTCACTTGTGGAAACACGATATTATGGTCTAATAAAAATTGGGTTACCTTTACATTTCTTTTCTTCTGTTTGGAAGGTCTGGGCACTTGGGACACTCTGATCATTCACATCGTCATGGTCCAGATGGAATATCGAGCTAGTCCAAGTGGTCTGGATGAGATGTGGTGACGGCTGTTCATTTTTCAATGTGTTGCGCCTCTCCGCATGGCTCTTCCTATGGAGGCAGGCTTCAGACATTCCTACTAGCTTCCAGTCGTGTTCTCGGTCTGGACAGTGCTTTGGTTTGTCCCAGGCTGGAAGGCCATTTTCTGGAGGGTTGAAAAACACAAGATGACGAGCTGTTGGCATTGTCAAGATTTTGTTGAGTTGCAGTTTTGGAAGGCACGTTGTTTCTCAATTCTTTGGGGCTGACAGTATTCACATGTACCTCCCCTTGATGGCAGTGATAAGATGCAGAATTTGTCAGCCTTGGGCATTTAGCCACCACAGTTGGATTGCCTGTCAGAGTAATCAACACATTCCCCCTTATTTTTAGTGCCTAGAAAGACATTAGTTCCTCCAATGGAAAGGCTGTATTTTCACCAGCCAGGCTTCCACAGCAATGGCCCAAGAGCAAGTTTACACCAATTTATGTGACTGCTTAGACGATCGTTTGAGGTCTTGAGGGTCAGGGCTGGCCGTGAACACTTTTCAGATCCTTAGGACATAAAACATCCAGGATTCAGCCTTGTTTGACTTGGGTTTTATCACAGGCTGACCTGAGGGGCACCCTGTTACTTAAGTGGGACATGCTCACGTGGTTCCTCCGGGAGTGACAACTCAGTCCTTCCTACAACCTTCTACTCCTAATGGCCCAAGACAAAGAGACTGGATCTTCAGATAGAAATTTGTAAACAGTTTCAATGTAGTTCCAAATTGGCGATGAGATCCAATGAAGGAAAGCAGATAGTCCTTTAGTGGGGGGTGGAGGGGGCAAATTAACAGCCCTAATGATAGAATGATAAGCCCTGAATCTCTTTGGTTGAGGTATAGGCAGTGAATTATTTATGTATGTTGTGGTTTTTTTTTTTCCTATTTAATTTAAAGGGAATTGAAGATCTGCCCTTTAGAAAATGGGAAGAAATGGAATAATATAATGCAGTAATATGATGTAGACTTTCTTACACTAACCTTCCCTGGTGGCAAATTTTACCTCCTTGAATATCTTTACTGTACGTGGATATAATGTACAGAGCAAAAATGAGCAGGCTAATGTATATATTTGTATATGCATATACGTTAAAAAACATAATCCATCTGGTCATCCATATTTCTGGAAATGCTTAGGCTCCTGTCTGTCAAAATGAGAAATATACAATATAAATAGAGTTCTACTTTTAAAGTGATCATATACAGTGATTGAAAGACTATCATTTATGTGTGAATTCTCCTTTCTGCTGAAATTACCAAAGGAGCATAGATATCCATATTAGAGAGACAAGTCCATCCTGATCTGTGCATAGTATTGGGAATTTTAAGCTGCCTTTCCAACGCTTAAAATGATTTTTAAATTATTTAATGCAAGGGCTCAAAATGCTTTAGGTTTTCATAAGCCCCGTCTGTAAATGACTAATTGTCTTCAGTTGTTGTTGGTCAGGATCGTTTCTCTAAAAGTGTGATCTACTCTCAGTCACTTTGGAGGCTGCACTTTCCCTTGAGTCTTCAGGTCACTATGTGGAAATTCTAATACACATACCACTCCCTTTCTACTCCACGAGGAGACTGTGAACAATGACTACCAAGTAATAATCAACCCATGATTTCTTTGTCACAGTAAATGGAAATGCTGTGGCTTGAAATAACATGGCCAGTAAGCAATAAATCCATGCAAAAAAAATTCTATAATGTGACAGCTCTGGGAAATAACATTTGATCTTATTCAGACACATACAATTCACCCTATGCAAATGGCTAAGCTAGGCATTGTGTGAGGTCATGAGTTCTTTCTCTACATTATTATATGACATTATTCACTGCCTGGTGAATCAGAAACTCTGGATTCAACCATAGCCAGCCCCTGGTGCAATTATAGGCACCTATTCTCCCTATCCATTAAAAGAAAACAACAGATTAAAATCTTGGGAGATTGTGTTGCATTTCAAATTAAACATATCTATGTAGAATCCATTCAAGTTTATTATCCATGAGGGTTTTGAGGTTTTTCTGAGCTAAATATAAAGCTACTGAATGCAAGAGTTAACTCTGGGCCTAAAGAGGATTCATTTTATTTCTACAGACATGAAAAGCCTTCTGACCCATGCATGTTTCTATGATGTCTTCTTTATTTTCAGGGACTCTCTAAATCCTCGGTAAATTGTATCTTGTAAAGCTCTATTTTAATGTGAAAGTTATCACACTATTTTGTAAAGCCTCCAACATTTGATTTTTCCTGCAGAAATTCTTAAAATTTAATTTTATTAACTTCCTTGATCAAACAGAAATTAAGAAACATCCCCAAGGTGGATAGTCACTGCTCCCCAGCGAAAGGAGCTAGTGGCTTGGATGAGAGATGCTGAAAGGGACTCCACCCAAGGGGACATTCCTCCTGAAAGCACAGCCTATTAAAGCTTGCTCAGCATGTCCCCTGAGTCAGCAAGAGCAGGTATTTCTTCTAAGCAAGGGAGGTTATGTTTGGGGTGAGGCAAGGGATAGGATTGCCTTCCATTTTCCTAAGAAAAGAAGTTGAGATGGTTTGGGGGAAAGGGCTTAATTCACAGGAGGCATTTACAGGCTCGTAATTATGGTCTGTAATTCCATTCATGATAATGATATTCAGCTGCTTAATTGGTAGGTTTATTGGTTGGGGCACTGCTGGGAAACCCGGGGACTGAGAAGTCTTGGCTGGGTCATGGGAAAGCTCAAGAGGATTTTATTTAAGGAGGATTCTTGATTCTTATCCTTCCAAGAAGAGGGAGACAACATACAATTCCCATTCCATTCCCAAGGAGGGATAAGATACCCACTATACCGAGCTCCTTAAATTCCGCCTACTGAGGATGCTGTTGCTGGTGAGAACTGTAAGTTACCTCCACATGTGTTCACTTGGCAGTACTGGTTTTCAGGGGTATCCTGATATTTCTTTGTCTAATGCTTGTATCCCTTGGTTCTCCCCAAACTCAAACCAATGAAGTATGTCTTTGTAAAGAGATAGAAATATTAAAAGATTAAGTCAGTGATTCCCAAACTTTGGTGAGTGACAATTACCTGAGGCGCTATTAAAGAACACGGAGACCAGGCCTATAGAAGTGGGATGGGCCCAGGGCATTTGTATATTTACTAAGTTCTCCAGATGATTCTGATATCCAAGAGAGTTTGAGATCCACAGGGTTAAGAAAATTGAAGGTGGGAAAACAAATTACTGGCAGGTTTCAGATAAGGGTGCAGTGTCCTTCTTAGGCTCTATTGTTTTACACAGCCTTGAAGTAAATTTACTTTATAATTAAACAATTCATCAATGTTTTGGGATCAACTGTGTGAAGATTTAGAAGTCAGATATTATGAAAAGATGCTCAACATCACTCATCATCAGGGAAATGCAAATCAAAACCACAATGAGCTATCCCCTCACACCTGTCAGAATGGCTAGAATAAAAAACAAACAACAGGTGTTGGCGAGGGTGTGGAGAAAAAGTGGGAAAGGTGCTCTGCTGGTGGGAATGTAAATTGGTGCAGCCACTGTAGGAAACAGTATGGAGGTTCCTCAAAAAACTAAAAACAGAATTGTCATATGATCCAGTAATTCTACTACTGGGTACTTACCCAAAGAAAACACACTTATTAGAAAAGATATAAGTACAATATATTACTTACAATAGCCAAGATATGGAAGCAACCTAAGTGTTCATCGATAGATGAATGAATAAAGAAGTGGTGTGTACACACACACACACAGGAATGTTACACAGCCATAAAAAAGGATGAGATCTTGCCACTTGCAACAACATAAATGGACCTAGAGGATATTATGCTAAGTGAAATAAATCAGAGAGAGCAAACTGATGGTTGCCAGAGGAGAGGAGGGTGTGGGGTGGGTAAAATGGGTGAAGGGGAGTGGGAGGTACAGGCTTCCAGTTATGGGATGAATAAGCCATGGGGATGAGAGGTACAGCACAAGGAATATAGTTGATGGTATGGTAGTAGTGCTGTGTGGTGACAGATGGTAGCTACACTTGTGAGCAGAGCAGAAAATGTAGATTTGTCAAATCACTATGTTGGACACCTGAACTAACATAACATTGTGTGTCAACTCTATTTCAATAAAAATGTCAGATATTAATTGGATGTTCTCTTATAGATTGGGGGTATGGATATAAATAAATGTTCACCCAAAAAGTTTGTTGTCCTGGGCATTATCTGGGACACAATGTGCACAGTAGTAGAAATACATTTTTTTTACAAGGAGGATTCTACAAATGATCATGTTATTCACATGAAGTATGAATCTTTGCTCTTTAATGGATCCCAGCTAATACCTGGCTTTTGATACTTCATAATTCTAGGCATCAAGACAACCAATTTGTCAGTTATGATGCAAATTAATAACAAAATTAAAGGTAATAACTAGATAGGAACATGTGAACTGTTACTAAAATAACTAGACACATCCTGGCCTGTTTCTCGAGAGAGTTTAGAATCGAATGATTGAATTTTTTTTAGATGATTATAATTCTTTTGGCTTTGAATGACACAACCCCAGTCTACAAAGTTATTTTGCAAAAAGAAACAAACCTAAATCTCATTAACATAACTATGAACAACCTATCTCTGGAAATTACATTAAATATGATAGAAAAGAAATCCGTCCATCAAAAAAGGGAGAATTATAGGAAAATATTCAAGTATTTCAGGACACAAAAGCGAGCTGATACCTTAGAAATGCAATAAGGCAAAGGAAATAGGCTTATGACCAAGTGGTCAGAGAGGGTCAGCTGAGTGGGCTGGAATTTCATGGCACTCATTATAGGAGTGTTTAGTTTGCATTAAAGGCCATTAGTTTTAGGCATTGAGACCCCAAACCATACTCTGTATTAGGGGGATGTGTATACGATATGCTTTGCAAGCCCAGGGAGTGTGTAGAATTTTCACTGGATAGCTCAGGCTATTAGCATGATGTCTCTAATTTCCATTCTAATTTTTTACTCAGGCCCGTAAGTTTTAGCTTCACCGAATTCTCAGGCTATGTACATATCAACTGATTTTTATTTGTGGAGTCACGCAGAAGAGGAGACTAATGTTTGGCTGAGCATTCACTAAGGGCCAAATCCTGAACTAGATACTTTTATTCATCTTCATGAACATCCAGGGAAGTCCGTAGTGAGACACTGCTTGATTTACTAGGAACCTGAAATTCAGAGAAAGCACTTCATCTACTCTTTCATACCTTTTGTGCTGTTAACAGATATATTATCATTATTTGCCTTAGTTTGATGAGTAGCCATTAGCCTATTAATAGGTATCATTTTGTCAGTTCTTTGGAAGTTCTTTATCAACTATGTTTATTGTCCCATTCAATTTTCTCAGTTACTCATTTATATGAGACCAGCAACTGGTCTGCCCGCTTTCACTCTGAGCCACCTACAACCCATTGTTCATAGAGTAGCCAGAGTGAGCTTTAAAAGTACATTTCAGAACATGTCTCTCTGGTGCTTACAATCTTCTGATGACTTCCATCAATATTGGAATGAGGTCCTAAGGCCTTACTGCAGCCTGAAATGCCCCAAGGGATTTATCCCTAGTCCATCCCACCGAGCCTCTCTCCTGTGGCTCAGCCCCTTGTTCTCTGTTCTCTGGCCACATGGGCTTCTTCTAACATGTACTCATTCCCACCAGTCTTTGCAGAAGCTCCTCCCTAAGCCTGGGGTGCCCTTTCCGAATCCTTCCTCACCTCCTCTTGATGTACCAGGAACAATTACCGGGCTCCAACCCCACATCCCCTTTTACCTGGAGGTTGGATTTTCCCTTTTATGGAACATATCAGGGTTGCATTTCTCAAGGAAGATAATCAAAAGTAAAAGTAAGGGGTGGGATCCCTGTACCGCCCTGGAGGTGGCTCTGTTTCAGTGGAGAGAGGAGAGGGCTAGGTTGGAAATCTGAGTCCCACTCTTCCATGTAACGGCTGAAGGGTCTAATTTTGAAAATCACTTCCTTTTTCTAAGCCTCCATTCTCTTCATGTGTAAAGTGGCAATATAATATTGCTCATGGGATTTCACCCCTTTTCCACCACCTTCAAGGCCAAGATGACTGTGTAGATTTTCTTGAACCATCCATCCACCCTCTGAACGTCCATTAACACTTTCCATGTATCTCTCTCCACCCATATTCTACTCCATACCTCATGATCTAACCATTTACATACATGTTTTCTTTTCTTTTCTTTCTTCCTTTCTTCCTTTCTTCCTTTCTTCCTTTCTTCCTTTCTTCCTTTCTTTCTTTCTTTCTTTCTTTCTTTCTTTCTTTCTTTCTTTCTTTCTTTCTTCTTTCTCTTTCTTTCTGTGACACATTGCCTAGCATCATGCCCTCATTGATTATCTCCCAATAATCCGGTAACTTTGCAAAGAGAAAACTGTTTCCTAGGTACAGACTCTATGCCTGTTTTCTTATCTAAAAGCCACTGGTAAGTCATAAGGAAGACTCAAAACTATGAAAACCAATTCAACGAAGATTTTCTACTACTAGTATTATCTTCACAAAACCGCAGGAGAAAATGAAAACTTTTTTTCTTTTTAGAGGCAGGATAGGATAAGAATCTGGGCTCTGCTGGTCAAGGTTCAAATTCTGGCTTTGGCATTTATCAGCTGTGTGACTTGGGGCAAATTGCTCTTACCTCTCTGGATCTCCCTCCTGAGTATCTATAATACTTGTTTCCATCTCCTCTGTGCTGCAAGAACTCACCACGTTTTCCTTGTATTATGTCGATGGTTTCCACACTTTTCTCCCCCCTCTATTGGACTCTGATCAACTTATCCATCTCTCAGTTCTCACAGCTCCAAGCACAGTGCCTTAACATGAGAGGACCTGAATAAATATTACTTGGAAACAATTTAACATAATATAGACAGGTCAGAATACTCTGGAAGCTAAACAGAGCACACATGGACTTCTATCTATCTAGGAATTTCTCTGCACTGAGCAATAATGTGCTCTACATGAGACCCACTCTGCCAGAACTGGTTTGCATCAACGTTCTGCAACAAAGGGGGCTTGGCCATAACCAGACCCTGCAGCATGGCCGGAGAGGTGTTCTGTGCCCAGAGAAGGCGGGAGGGGCAGTTAGATGACTCTGTTTATCCTAGTCTTCAGACTGGGTAAACACACCGTTTTTACTCTGGCATTTTTCTCCCATGAAACCCTTTGCCTAAATGACAGGTGTGGCTTGTTGTCTGCTGCCCAGACAAGTGTCTGGTGAAGAGCTTCACATGGGACACTAGAGTATGGCTGCGGGTGTCTCAATGCCACCCTTTCAGGCCCTCTGACATAGCAGTATATCCTTGTCATCTGGGATGGGTGGGCCAGTGCCCAGAGAGCAGGCTGCTGGCTTGCTTGCCAGTGTCCTGGGATACTCTAGGGTGGCTTTGCCTGGCCGGGAAATCTCCAGGAGTGGCCCAGGCTGCAGTGCCTGGCTCGCCACTTGCAGTTATGAAGGCCTTTGGGGCAGCACTTGCTTAGTGGAAGCCATGAGACTTGTGAATTTGGAATATTTGGTCAAGGGAGGGAGATTTCTCCAAAATTGGAGAAAAGCTAAATTATTGACTATTTTTAAAGGAAATTCACTATTACTACTTTCGAGAATTGTGACGGAAGGGTTACACGACTACTGAGTCTCATGAGTAAACTAGAGTGAAAATCCCTCACAGCATTGGTGTTAAGATTACATGCGCTGACATATACACAAGGTCTACCACTGAACAGAAATATAGTAAGTTCTTGAAGTGTTGCCTTCCTATTTTACACTGATAACTGCAGAGAGCAAATCCACAATTCTCAGTGGGTGGGAAGGAACCTGGAGGATTCATTCTCATGCTCCCTCCTTCTCTCAACCCACACAAATATTATGAACTACCCCCTCCTTGCCTCTGGCTCAGCTTGGGTTCTAGCTGCACATCTGCCTTTATTCTAGTCAGTGGTGAGTTCCTCTTCCTTTGAAAAATATTTATTATTTGTTATAATAATGTGTAATCACACGTTGCTTCTGATATCTTATTGATGTATGTTAGCATTCCCAATATGAAGCACTGGATGGCCCTTAACACTGTGACCAGCTACGACTTTGGTATTCTCCACAACTTAAGCCTGCAAAATGGAGTGGAATGTTCTGGTCATTGTGGGACATAGGGGGCGTGGGTCACAGCTGGGGAGCAGGCTTCCAGGATTCCAATTCTACAGGAATTCACAATTCACAATTCTATAGGAATTGTGACTAAGGAGGATGAGAAAGGAAGGAAACCATATTTATTATCATGCCCAAGGTATTTTATGTGCATAATAATAGGAACACTAATAATGACAGCTAAAATTTCCAAGCACTTACTGCGTACGAGCCTACTAGACTAGGCACCATAAATAAAAATTACTATTAACTGAGCACCTACTATGTGCCAGGTAGCATCCTAAGCATTTTTCATACATTATCTAACTTGCATTCCAATACCAAGAGATGGGTATTGTGTCTGTCATTTTAACCAATGAGGAAATAAGCATGGAGGGAAGTTATCAGATTCCTGTTTCTATTTAGAAGGTGTTACAGTGTATGTAATTATTAATTCACCTCTTTAGATCGATGAGCTCCTTGGTAGTTGGGACTGTGGCTTGTTTGCTTGTGCCCCAGCAGGGAGCACGAGGCCGGGCACATTAATGAATGCTCATTACCTTGCGTGGCACTGAATTAAACTCAGCCACTCTCCACGGCTCCCTCCTTTTCGTCCACAGCTCGGTGGGAATCAGGAAATGGTGAAAGAATTCTTCTCCCCTTTGTGCTTGTTCTATCCTCTTCCTGCTCAGCTAAGTGCCATTTCTCATGATCTTCTCTCGGTCCCCAGACTGTTTCCCCAAAACTTCTCTCCTTCACTTCCTCTCCTTCCTCTGTGCTATGTGTCTAAGGATATTTCAAGATCTGGAGCAGAGGACTCTAAGGAAACTAGACTCTGGGGTTTGAGAAGATGATGACCTTTTATTTGCATTTTATTTGAAAATTGAAAAAGAAATGAAGCTTTATTAGCATTGTATTTATGCGTGTATAGAATGAATGAATGGATGGGATACTGAGGGCCATGAAATGTGCTCAAATCTTCCAATCAGGGTGTACTCATCTGCTAATTCACTCCTGAAACTTTATAAATGAGGATCTACTGGAGTCCTTGCTCAGCCTTTGGTTACATGAAATGCATCCTCAGGAATATCTTCTTGTAGGCAAAGTCTGGCAAAATTAGGCTCTTTGTTCAGATAGGCTGCCTTCCATTGCTATATGGTTTTGTCTTTCGTTTACAGAGCACCTGCCTATTGATTTTCCCTTTTGTTGAGACTGGACTTCTCTGCCCCTGTGCACAGGTGAATTTAAGTTTGCTATCACAGAGGGTTTCTCTTATTTCGTTGGCAGGGATTCTCAGTCCATTAAGTGAGTGAGATCTGGGAGCTGCTCGGAGAGAAACAAATCTTTTTCTTATCTGGCTCCTCCTGGGTCTCCAGTTTTCCTGTATATTTCATTAGGCAATCATTATCCAAACGAAAAACAATCATCATAGCTATAGAAACCTCGAATAGTTATTCTGAAACTAGAAACTACAATGATAACCTCTTGATAGGTGAAAACCATTAAAATTTTAAAAAGTGTATGTTTAGAACCTTTAAAGGGGTGCACGTTAATCCATTTTAGAGCGTAGCTGAAAGAAAGTTAAACACAGAACAACAAAATGTGTGTTCCAAGATCACAGTGGAATCTCCATGTGGAGGGGCCGTGCGTGAATACATGTCAGTGGCCAGGTTCACGAGCAACATCTTACAATGATTTAACCACACAGGAGCAAGCCCCCTGCTGGAACACTGGCCAGAGGCCCCAGAGACCCGGAAGGTAGTTTCCAAAGGACACAGTGGAATCCTCCCCTAGGAACGGTCATTCGGTTTTCCATAATTCATACTGGATTTAATCAGAAAATCCTCAGGTCGGATGACTTAAACTTTGAAGTAATTACTCTAAAGGCCACAGAGATTCCATTTAGGATATTAGACAAGCTACAGCTGTAGCAAAAACATTCATATTAAAGAGCCACAAATGCACATAAAAGGGAGCAGATGTTTACTGCCAGGATTAGATTTCTCCTGCATGAAAGTTCAGGTCATCATGTTTATTCTTATTGCCAGTCCGAACCCACATTTTCAAAAAAAAAACCAACACAAAAAAACACATAAGGTAGTCTGTAAGACTGGACCCATTTTATGTTTCCACACTCGAAATACCCCTTCCCGGAGTAGGAAATACATGTGAGCCTTTTCTAACTTTGCAAACTGGGACTGGGGTATAATTTGTGGATAAAGAACAAATTGAGATTTACAATTTCTTAAATAAAGAGATAAAATGTGCCTCTTGGGTAATCAGATCAATATTATAGACACACCCTAAATACTTGGCAGCAAAGCACACAGTCTTTCAATAAATTAAACTCAGGGATTAACAAAATGGACAAAAATAGATGCTGGTGTTAAATAAAGTGTAATAACATAGGGCAAGGGATCAATGCTTCTCTGGGTTTTCGTAGAATCTCACTCTCATGTTCCATATTTTTTTCTGTAAAAATAAGTAACTAGCATCAAGATCAATGTAGATATTTCCTTCACTTAGGGGGAAACATTTCAATCTGGAGAAGTTTGCTTTTTCCCTTTGTTCAGGAATAGCAGCCCTGCCACGTTACCCACACCTTCCTTACTCTTGGTTAGGATAGCAGGCGAGATTTTTTACATTGTGAGGACTCCTTGAAGGCAGGTGCTTTGGGGATGTTTTCAGGCCCTCTGAACACTATTAAATACATAAAAAATTTATTTCATTAAATAGGCCCCAGTGCTATGACCCAATGCCATGCGGGGTAGGTCGTGTTCCCTGGGAGGATCTGGCTGAGCACCTGCCCCAGCAGGTCCCCAGCAGCAGAAATGAAGGAGAGAATTAACTTGTTTTCTACCAGCCTATCTTGTGGAAGATAATTTAGCAGTGCAGATGGGTCAAACTGCGATCTGTTCTACAGTGTTTTTACAGTGCAGGAAAATCAAGAGAAGCAGGTGGGATTTCTACTCTCATTTTAACACTTTCTGGGTTTTTTTTCCTTAAACTTTTCAACTGCTTAAAATACAGCTGGCAAGGCTGGGGCTGGAGAAGGTGTGGGGCAACGAATTCCTGCAGTCCTGCCCCTCTCCAACCTGTCTGCTCCCAATGAAGGCCAGGTGTGCCCAAGATCCCCCTCTGTCCTCAGATGGCTCGTGAGTATCTCTAAATGTAGTCCGGGGACCTGCCGCATCTACATCACCTGGGAGCTCGTTAGAAATGATGAATCAGAATCTGTATTAACAAGATCTTCATGTGATTCCCAAGCACATGGATGTTTCAGATACTCTCTTCCAGGGGCATAGTCTCCATGTAAAGTAGATAGAATTTGTTACATGTGGGGGTTACTCAATTTAAACTTTGGAGCAATTTAATATTTACTATGTAAAGATAAGATTTCCTATTCAGGAATCAGAAGGGAAAATAGTGTTTGATGGTTGCAGGTTAGGGAAATTAAAGAGAAGTGCCTTTAATGTCTTTATTTCCTAAATGGTTAGTTGGTAAATGTGGTACGTGAAATGGAAAAATCCAAACACTAAGATTCCTCGTTAGAATTTCACCTTTCGGGGCGCCTGGGTGGCTCAGACGGTTAAGCGTCTGCCTTCAGCTCAGGTCATGATCCCAGGGTCCTGGGATCGAGCCCCTCATCGGGCTCCCTGCTGGGCGGGGAGTCTGCTTCTCCCTCTTCCTCTGCCTCTCCCCCTGCTTGTATACTCTCTCTGTCCCTCTGTGAAAAATAAATAAAATCTAAAAAAAAAAAAAAAAGAATTTCACCTTTCTTCAGGTTTTCCTTTCTAGAGACATCCAACAAAATAATCAAAGTAATAGCTAACATTTATGCCAGGCACCTGTTCTGAGCATTTAACGTTTAATCTTCACTGTAACTCTATGAGATAGAAATATTATCCTCCTTTTTCAGATGAGGAAACTAGGGCACAGAGAGACTGAACAACTTGCCCAAGGTCACACAGTAGTAAATAATAAAGTCAGGATCCGTACCCAAATAGGTCTAACTGACTCTGCCACACTTCTACCTGTTTATGGCAAGTCAATACCAAATGACTTAGATGATCACCACAGGCAAGAGAACTAAATCCTGTCAACAAAAATATGTAATTAGAGGTTTGAAATAAAGAGACTAAAGCTCGGAGAGGTCACTTTCTTGCTCAAAGTTACCCAGATGGGCAAAGAGGTGGGATGGGTCTTTTGATTCTTCCTCCCATGGTCTTTTAACTGAAAACATATGTTTTTAAGTATACAACAATGATTTATTGCTCAATCTCAATGCTGGTTCAAATTCTGACATTTTCACTCTATACCTCAAACATTAAGAGCTGTTTTTCTAATTAAAAAATTTTTTTTCCAGTAAATTTACCAAACAAGAGACAGCTGGGCATGAAGTGATTCTGTTTCCCCCACTGATTGCTGCTGCTGACTCTTCAAAAAGTTTGTGTTTATGGTGGTATGAGCTCTGCCTCCAAGTGGCCCAAGAGCATAGAAAGAAGGCAAACCCAACCAACCAACCAAACCATTAAAATGACCAAGGTAAGGAAGAATTGGTTTGCTTCCTAAGCTGCCCATGTGGAAGATGAAAAGGCCACCAAATAATTTAGAACTGACAAAAGGGTCATTTCATTTTGAGTTTATGATATTGAGAGCCAGCCCTGAGAGAGGGTCCGCTGTGTGCCAGCCAGGCAAGGTGCGTGCTATGTTTTATTTGCTCATTACAACGACAGGGTGAAGGAGAATGCTGTTATTAGCTCCACTTCATAGGTGAGACATCTTTGGCCGAGGGAACTAGAGATGTTCCCCAAAGTTACAGGTAGTAAATGGGAAGCTGTTCTCATACCCTTTATGCTACATGACACAGATGAAGCAATTGTAGGCCAGAGAGTAAAGCATTTGTCCACAGTCACAAAGCTAGCTAAAGGGCACTGTTGTGCCTAGAATCTTCCTCAGGATGGGCCAAGCTGGCTTGATGACAAATGGGAAATCCTATTGGAATTATTCATCTCTTAGAATGAGTATTGCTTTGAGAGAGGTTCATCTATTTCCTCAGGAAACAGGGCTTCAGCAAGCCAAATCTCTCTCACAAAGAATGGAGTCAAAGGCATATTGCTTTTGAAATGTAAGAAGGACATTATGTTCAAATGAACAGGCTTGTCTGATTTCAGCAATGGAACAATAGTGTCTGAGAACACCGATGCTTGGGAGCTTGAAAGCCATGATATTTTGGGGGAAAAAAAGTCTCAGCTTGAGATACAAACACTCTTCGGCTTTATGAAAGTCTGGCTTGTGATACTTTCTGACCAAATAATAACCAAAAGAAGAAAAATTATCATGCTGTTAGCAATTACCCTGTTTGTCCGGGATATGTCTGCAGATGACAGCTTCTTGCAGAGGGAACTGTACTACCAACATGGGGGGGTGGGGTGTCTCTGCAACCTCAACATGGCCCGTTCTCTTGTGTGTTCTCACTGGCATACTCATTCAGGACAACGTGGCACAAAAGTGGAAGGTGTCACAAAATGATTCCAACTTGCTCCCTCACGCAGAACAGGCCGCTTACTTACTGGGGCCGCCTTGTCCACTACTGCCTCCATTCTAGAAATACGTTCGCCTGGAAGACGAGCACCGTGGCGGAAGAGGCAGGAACTTGACAAAGGGAGGAAGATGCTCCGGAAGAAAAATCCTGTTCCTTGCCCATTACCTCCGTCTAAGGGTGATTAGGTGGACCGATACAGTGACTCAGATACAGAGACCGAAGTTACCATGGATGCTTCAAGGCTGGCAGTCCTCACCCAGGCTTTTTGCTTCCCTGGGGACAGTGGGCAAGGTCTGCAGACATTTTCAGCAGTCACAACTTGGGGGAGTGTGTGCGCACTGCCAGCATCTAGTGGCTATCGGCCAGGGATGCTGCGAGAATTTTTACACTCCCAGGATAGCGCTCTGCCATCAGAATTCTCCCCGCCGCATGTCAGCAGTGCTGAGGCAGAGAGACGCTGCCTGCAAAACTGTGGAGTGAGTGAGTTTTCTTCATGGCCTCTGCTTCCAAGTGCTCTTGCCCTGAGACCCTGCTTGTCAGTGTCACCAAGGCCGGGAGGAAAAGTCCGATTAAATGAACACACCCTGAGGTATGAATGACTGATAGAGTCAGCAGCAGCAGGAACACCTGTGTTTTAAGTAACATTAATTTCATCTAAACTCCCCTCCAATCTGTGATGTTTTAGGGAGGAGTCCATGGTAACATGGACACTTATTTTTAGTGGATGGGGAAGATGGTGAAATTTACGAAGCATTGCTCACCTTCTAAAGTCATAATATACATAAGCAAACCGGTGATGTGATCGACTGGAATATAATCATGAATACTTTTTTATTACAAGCAATTATTTGCACTTAGTATGGATCACGATGGCTCTCCAGCAAGGGAAGAAACACTGTATGAAGCTTGCTATGCCCCAAGCGAACCTTATTGACTTTCTCTTTGCTGCTAATATTGACCTGTGGGTTTTGGTATGATAGGGCCCATTTGTTAGGTATTTGAAATGTCCCTGTTACCGTAAGTGCCAGGCTGTCTTCTCTCTGGACTGCTGTGGATCTATATTTGGATGGCAGGCTGCATAGGCTTTTATTTAAAGCAAGTCAAGCAGACACAGCATGAGCAAGATAATCAGCAGCAGGGAGGAGCTTCCGAGTCATTTCTTCTCATTTTAAGGCTCAGAAATGGAAGGTTTTACTCTTCTTTATGCCAGTGTCTTATGGTGCCAAACCGAAGTGATCCTGCCTTGGCCATCTCACACTGGGGTGACTTCATGAATCCCATTCCCTTGTCCTCCTGACCCTCAGCTAGGGACACGTATGGGAAAAACATGTATGCGGCAATACGCCATACTGAGTTTCAGGCAAATTAACTAGCTCAATTGCTCTTCACCCAGTGGGCTCTGAGTAGTACAATTCAGAGAATAGTTGGGGCTAAGAGGGATCTTAGAGCTCACCCCAGTTCAAAAACCTTTGGACAGTGACAAGCAAAGCCAAGCCTCACTGCTGCCCCATGGCCCCGAATACAAACGATACCAACAGGACACAGGGAGAGCTGAGACCATCTGGGGGTGAAAATGGGTGAAGGCAGGTGGCCCTCATCCAGATGAAGCAACCTCCTTGTTTCCAGAACTGGCAGACCCCGTCTTCCATATCTCTAAGGCTCAGGCTGGCACGTGTGGCAATCAAAAGCCTTCCTTCAACGAATTTGTAGCATATGGAAAATTCTTGTGAAGGGCTGGGGCTTGACAGGGTCATCTTGGAAATAGAGACTCTGAAGCAGGTCTCTATTTGTTAAACTTGCTATGGACTGTTAGTTTGAAAGGAGAGGAAACCTACCATGGCTACAATTGCCCCTGCCTAAACACAATTAAGCCCATGGCAGGTCTGGTCAATGTTTCCTGAGTTCTTGCAAGAGAAGGAACTACATAAGAACCATGAACAAGGGGCGCCTGGGTGGCTCAGTTGGTTAAGCCACTGCCTTCGGCTCAGGTCATGATCCTGGAGTCCCGGGATCGAGTCCCGCATCCGGCTCCCTCCTCAGCAGGGAGTCTGCTTCGCCCTCTGACCCTCCCCACTCTCATGCTCTCTCTCTCTATCTCATTCTCTCTCTCAAAATAAATAAATAAAATCTTAAAAAAAAAAAAAAAGAACCATGAACAAAAGGATCTTTAGGAAATCCTTGTCAGGAAAGGAGGGAACAATACAGTTGGATGTATTGCGGAGGCAGACCAGCAGCAAAAGGATTCTGGAATATTTAGTCATGGATTTTCAGTGGCGTCTTACTCCACAAACATCTGCAAGGGATATTTAAAATGAACGGACAGTCCTCAAGGATCAGTCATGGAAAATGGGACTGTAAGACTGCTAGTGACAAGACTGCACACTACTGGTCTAGACTCTGTGCTCCCCCCTTCCTCTCTGACTCACACCTGGGATTCTTTACTTCTTGGACCGTGGAATGGGTTGTTCAAGAGAGCTGGATGGCATTTGTTAATGGGATGTATCAGGTCCATCCTCGAATGTGTCTGAGGCAAGATAACAAGACAGCTGCATTTCCCCTGAGCCTTCCTGGCAGGAGTGGTGCATTTGGCCTGGAGATACTGACGTGGTGGTCATGATGAAGATGGTATCTGTCATTGATTACTTGAGGCTCACAGTGCTCCAGTCCTACTCCTAAGCACATTACATGATTTCTTTCTGACCCTTACGCTAATATCAAGATGAATAACGACCCTCTCCATTTCACAGATGAAGAAACTGAGTATTAAGAAAGGGAAAGCAACTTTCCATAGGTCACAGCTCAAAAGGTAAAGCCACACAGGACCCTAGGTGAATTTGACCACAGGCCTCTGCCCTTGGCCCTCCTATTGCACTTTAATGGGTCAGCAATACAGATGTGGTTTGGGCAATATGATATATACTTTCCCGGTTTACAGACATATTGTCCTCATTATTTGCCTGCTCCCCCCATCCTATTCTGCACTTAAAAAGATAAAAGCAAATAAAGAGAAATAAAACAGAGCTTCATGGAAGGGATGAAGCAAGGGACTCAAAAAAAATAGGCAGGCTTTCAAACAAAACAAACATAAAGCTCCTCTGTCCTATTTGGAAATCATAGGAAGCAATAAAACATGAGCTGAGAGACAAGGAGTCAAGGAGGGCCAGAGGTGAGGGTTGCTCCAGGTAGGGTCTCTGGTGAGAGCCTCAGCAAGAAAAGCAAGCCCTTGGCAGTGGCTGCCTGCAGATACTCTGATCTTGCTTCTCGTGGGGTGCCTTGCACACTCTTCCCGACCTGTCAGCCAGCAGGACGGGCTGCGATACCCTTACTGCCTTCCTCAGAAGACCCTCTTTCTCTGGTTTGTAAAGGATCCTTCGCAATGTAAAGGCCACCAGCCTTGAAGAGTGCCCTCTGCTTTGATGTTTCTCTGTGTGAGGAGACTTGCTGGGACTGAACAGGTTATTTGCGTGTAGCACAAATCATTACATTTTACGCCCTCACATATGAAACATGCTTCATGGAATTCTCACCATGTCCATTCACTTCCAAACGACAGGAACAAGTAAAGCATTTTCCACTTGACCTTTCCATCTCTCAGAGGCATCATGATTCATTAATTTATTCTATTACTTATTCCAGAATTTGTAAGGATAAACCTGTCTTCCTAGTTTAGATGCATCGGGCCCAAACCTAACAAAATGATAACAAATTTGCAGTGTGCAGAGGAGGGTGGTCAGGGGAAGCCAGAGCACTCCCATTTATTGAGGGCCTGCTAGTGACAAGGACTGCACACATACTACTCATCTAGACTCTGTGCTCTCCCCTTCATCTCTGCTGTTTCCTTACAGCGTACCACAGGACTTGTCTCGTAGGGGGCTCTCAATAGCTGTTTACTGACTGATTTAATTAGATTCTTGCCACAACTCCAAGGATGGTGTCCGCCCTCTTTTTACAATAATGGAATTGAAACTGTGAGAGCTTAAGCAATGCGCTCAAATTCACAAGGTTAATAAGGGTCAAACTGGGGATTGGAACCCAAGGATACATGGCTCCGAAATCTATGTTCTTTTCACCCTATCATGCGAACTCCAGAAGCAACTAGACATGGTGGCCAAAACAGATCATCCTAGCCCTGTCTAGAGATGCTGGTATTACCTAGAGGAGGTTCAGAGGACTGTACCAGGCATTTTTTTTTTAAGATTTTATTTATTTATTTTGACAGAGAGAGACACAGCGAGAGAGGGAACACAAGCAGGGGGAGTGGGAGAGGAGAAGCTGGCCCCCCGCGGAGCAGGGAGCCCGATGCGGGGCTCGGTCCCAGGACCCTGGGATCATGACCTGAGCTGAAGGCAGATGCTTAACTGACTGAGCCACCCAGGCACCCCTGTACCAGGCATTTTTAAACAAAAATGATGACTTCAATATATGAGGTCCCTCCTGACCTCACTTCTGTAATATGCTCCTGCAGTTGAATAGCCCTTTGTGACCCAGCCTCACCATCAACATCTGCGTGCTGTCTGCTTCCGGGGCACATAGTTAGATTACATTCCCCAGCCTCCCTTGCAGTCTCACGTGGCCGTGTGACTGGGTTCTAGCCAATGGAATGAATAAGAACCTTGGGCACCACCACTTCCAGGCCTGGCCCATAAAACAAGTCCATACCTCCTTTCATTTTATTTTCTCCCTTCTCCTGTTGAATGGAGAAAATTATGAAGTCCTTGAGGTGAATGGGAATTTAAGAAGGAAGGAGCCTGGGTCTCCAGATGACCATGGGGAAGGTTATCCACCAATCAAGAGCATGTGGCACTGGACTTAACATGCATCAGATGGAAAGTTTTGTTGTAGGAAGTCGCTGAGATGTTGGGGTTCTCCTTGTTGCAGCAGAGAGCATCATTTTACTAATAAACTCTTTATGATTTTGGATAGTTTTCTTATCTATTTTATCATTAAAACTTTTACAAATGCAATCAGAGCCAATGGAAGCTCAAGGAATGAGAGATGTGAAGAATCATTTATGAGAAGATCTGAGACATCTGTGCAGTGCATTGCTGCACGGCCCAAAGCACGTTACTTGGAGTTCATGGGCTTCGTTTCTCCACCTGTAATTTCAGGGTGTTGGAACAGATGGTCTGTAAGATTCCTTCTAGTTTTAAACCTCTGCAAGTCTTTTTAGTTGTTAAAAAATAGGTATTGATATGTTCAGAAATTGTGATCTCTTGACTATGAGCTTCTCAAAGGTAAGGACTATTTCTTAGTTATGTTTGTATGCTTAGGATCCAATATCTTAGATGCTCTAATGTTAAATTTAATTAGAATTTTCTGTTGAAAAAATTCAAAGACTTTGCTAATGTTCTGATTTATGCCAATGATTTCTTGATCTAATTTGGAGCACAGTATCAAATGATTGAAATTCTCATGAATATTTTCATTATGCATTACTGAGTATGGTAGGCTATTTTATATTCATTTACATAGACTTAATCTTTGAAGAATGACTTTATAATAATACTGAAAGACTTTTTTGATTAAAGTTAGTGCCTGCAGTAATTGGTATTCTGATGGCTTCATTTATAGTTCTATTTAGTTAAATAATATAGGGGTATAATTCCTACTTAGAGTTGAGAAAATTGGAGTACAGAATATTCAGAATTTTCTCATTCAAATGGGTCTTAACTTGAGGTCCATAAAAATAGTATTGGAGGGAAACTATGAACAATGTAAAAAGTGTGGAAAGGCCCAAGGGAAATGATACAATGATATGAAGCAGGCTATGCTACTTTCATGAAAAATGTGATGCCTTCTGGTTTTTGAAAAATATATAGCAATTTGTCTTTATATCTGTGTAGTGTGGGATCACTGTTCATTTGATCCTGCTTAACAAAATATTAGATTACATGTTTCGATTATTAAAAATAGGCAATGAATTCTATTATTTGATAAATGCTATTTGGCAGGGAAAATGTTTGGAAGCCCAGGGTTCAAGGGAATATGTGTGGGAAGTTACAAGAAGGTCTTGGCAGAAAAATGGGACCCACAATTTGACACTCTAAAAGGAGAATGAAATCTAATGATGGGAGACACGTGTTTTTTTCTTTCTTTTTATTGGCAGCAGCAGGGTCACCTGTATCTCCCTCTTGCTTTCTGCTGTCACTTCCTACCTCAAATGCTTATATCACATTACATCCTACATCCTGGGGAATGTGAAGCATCAAGGAAAACACTGTGTTAGTACGGCCCCTTGGCTTTTGCTGGCATAGGAACTTATGCCTATTAAAAAAAATGAAGAAATACTGCCTCTGGGTGGCTCAGTTGGTTAAGCGGCTGCCTTCAACTCAGGTCATGATCCCAGAGTCCTAGGATCGAGTTCCACATCAGGCTCCTTGCTCAGCAGAGAGCCTGCTTCTCCCTCTGCCTGCCTGCCACTCCCCCTGCTTATGCTCTCTCTCTCTCTCACTCTCTCTGTGTCAAATAAATAAATAAAATCTTTAAAAAAAATTAAAAAATGAAGAAATAATAATACCAACAAGATGCTTATTTTATCAAGGATTGCAGAAAGGAAGAGATTGTATTAAAAATTATCTATTTCCTTTTGTGTGAATTGTTTGCTTCAAATGTTATATTTAGATTGATGCTTCATTAAAAAAATCTTTCCATAAAGTAATAAGGACTAACAAAGGCATTTCTTGTCTCTCAAGCTTTAGAAAAAGAAAGGCCTTAAGTCGTATAGAAAATTCTTCCAGGAAATCCTAAATAGGATGCTGAATTTGAATGAGACACTAAAGAGAAAACATGAATTATGGGAATGAGCTAAACAAAGTGATAAAAATGTAAGCCAACCTGCAAAACAAACTTGAAGAAAAACTCTAAACATTCATTTACATCTGTTTTTGTTGCCCCAGTATAGTTCAGTTAATTGTATGGGCCATTTTTCACAATTAAGTTAACGTTAATGATGCCTACGATGTACCTGGTACTCCTTCCGAACGTCTATGTTGTGTTCCAATGTGCCACACCCTGCGTTAAATGATTTTTATAAATCTTATATCCTCACCACAATCTTTTGAGAAAAGTTCAGTATTTTCAACATCGGGAATTTTTTTAAAGCTCCTCAAGTGAGCAGTCCAGACTGAGAACCATAATCTGTGGATACAGCTCACCAGAGAGCTACATTCTTTTGAGGGCCAAAATGGAAGTTATTTAATTTATTTAAACAACAACAACCCTCCCAAGAAAAAAACTCCTCCCATAACCAAACACACCTCACAACTTCAAAACAACCTACTAAAGAAGAACGTCCAATAAAGTTCCATTTCTTTGATGAAAAGTGCTGCCCTAGGAGTACATTCCTGAAGGTCTTTGTGATCACTTGAACTGGAGAGGTTGTGATCCTGATGGGATTTTTAGATAAATGAAAATGCTGGAGTCCACCAGCCAAATGCACAGTTGCAGGAACTGTGGGTCTGTCATTCACGGGTAGAAGTAACAATGCACAGCCAGGTAGTAAAGCATCTTTAATTACATTTCGGTTTGTCACCCTCAGCTGGGTTAGGCCTAGACTAACTGGTGATATTTTAAGATGTCTTTTGTAGGCATTCAGATGAAATGTTAGAATGAATGTTGGAAAATGAACATTTCCCCAAACACATCCAATATGGGAATAAACCCTCTAGATCAGTGTGTATCAGAATCACCTGGAAAGCTAATAGGGAACGCAGACGCTCAGGCACTTTTCACTAGGTAAGCTGGTAGAATAGAGCTTGTTTAGTCTTTTTTTAAACCAAAATTTTCAGTGATACAGATACCTCATCACCATGTTTGAGGACAACTGCACTTTTCTTAACACTGGATGCACATTAGAATCACTTGAAGAGTGAAAGAAAGAAAGAAAGAAAGAAAGAAAGAAAGAAAGAAAGAAAGAAAGAAAGAAAGAAAGAAAAGAAGGAAAGAAGGAAAGAAAGAAAGGCAAGAAAACCACTCCACTTGCTAGAGGCTCTACCCTAGACCAACCCAGTTGGAATCTCTCAGAGTGGGGCACAGGCACTGATATTTTTAAATAGATCCCTGAGGGACTGTCATGGACAGCCTGGGCTGAGAATCTCTGTGTCCACATCATGGTTTTCAGAATGGGTTGTACTGTGGAATCCCCTAAACAGTTTTACAGGAGCACTGAGTCTTGCATCTGCACCCAGAGATTCTGATTTACCGCGTCTGGGGTGGCACAGACATCAGGATTTTAAAAAGCTCCCAGGATGATTCTAATGTGCAGGCCAGTTTGAGCAGGACAAGGCTAGGTCCTCCACCAAAGAGGGGGTTCTGCTTTAATAAGGTGAGCAAAGACTGTTCAATTTGTCTCCCTTGGCGGTGAGCATGATGAAGACTAACAAGGAAATGAGACGTATCATGATTTAAAGTCATTTAGCCCACAGTTTCCGAAGTTTTGAGTCCAAAGACTCAACAGTCTGCTCTGGTGACCTTAGGCAGGTCACCTCACGACACTGGTCTTTGCCTGCTGCTGTGTATAATGTGAGGATTGGAGGGAGTGACTCCCAGCTCAGCAACAGCACCACGACGGGAATCATCTGCACTCTACAGGTTTGGGGAGCCGGACTTCCACACTAGTTCCCTAGCGAGGGACTTGTCAGCTGGGGGTAGGGCAGATGGTGACGGCATAGAAAGATAACTCTTGACTCATTGTAAACAAAATAACATCACATATTTTCATAAATATTTCGTAAATCTTTCTTGGGAAAAGTTATTTTCAATTCTTTTGAAGGATCTTGCACCTGCCTGTGTGCCACTGCTATGGATCTTCAGTGGCCTCTGGGGGAATAGAGAAGATACTCCCAACATAACAGAACCCTGTCACATTACATTTGTTATTTGTGGCTGTTAGCAGGAGCCAGAGATATGCCTAGGCAATTCTTCATTACAGTAGGCTCGAAGGAGGTAGAGATGAGTTTATCAGAATGATGATGGCATGATGGGGGTAGTTGATGAAGGTGCTGACAAAGGGGCTGGGGTGGGGAGCAGGGTCGGTGGGGCTGGGGGTAAGGGCAAACCCCTAGGAAAAGCCAAGCCCTGTAAAGTGTGGCTTCTTGAAAGAATACAGGAGTTGTTGTTAAAGAAATATTTTTTTTTTCTTTGCTCTTGGGCTTCCATCTTTCGTTCTCTATAAAGCCTTGTCTTTTTGACATTTCAACTTCCTGATCACCTGGCTGCAGCTCAAATTTGGAAAGTGAAGTTGTTCTAGAAGCAGCTGTATTGGAGGCCCCAGAGTTTTGAGGGAAGATTTTCATTAATCTGGCCGGATTTGGTGAGATTTAATTAATCTACTCTCTTTCAGAAAGTTCTATACTTTTCAGCAGGGAGTTTGTCTTCCAGGAGAAGTTCAGGAAGTTAAAGAAGTGAGGGATGGGAGGACAGAGGCCATCAGAGTACAAGAAGGCCAATTTCACTTTAGGTAGACTATATGGCAAGGTCTGGCATCCTTTACTTATTTGTATGGTGCAAAGGGTCACCATTTTTTCTGTTTTCTGAGAAAAAAGAAGTATTTGCTTTTGTGTCAATGAAAAGGGTGATGTCTTACTTGCACAGAAATTCTCTCTCTCTCTCGTGGTTTTCTTGATTTCTCCCTTGTTATGGTGCAAACTGGAAAAATTCTTGAACTGTGGTTCTGGGCTCCTCTCTTCCTCAGACTGGATACCATGGAGTGACTTTCTTCTACCAATTCGTGTGTGATGGGAGTGGGGGATGTAAAATTATAAGCTTTTATGGTTTTCCCTTCCCTTGTTTTCTTAGGAAGGATGATACATTTATTTTGTTGAGAGTGGGGTCTTAAGTGGGAATGCAAATGGGAGAAGGGAGAGAAAAGGCCCACAACCTTCAAAGGAAAAGAGCAGGTGGAGTTGCAGGGTGGGGAGAAGGGAGAAAAGAGGGAAGAGAATCCTGACTGGCATGAGGAGGGGAAGCAGTGTGTGCAGAGCCACCACACCAGGATTTTTAGCCTTAGGGGAGAGAGAGAGAAGAGGACAAGAGGTTTCAGCAGTTACTGTGAGGCACGATCCGTGGAAGAGATGTCTGAGGAGGAATTTAAAGATTTTCTGTATGATATGGATATAATAGCCTCCCTTCTGCCCTCAAGGCATTTTGGGGAAGACTAATGTTTCCTTTCTAGATTACTTTCAGTGAGATTTTTGTTTCTTGTAGAAGTGATACCATGCTGAGGAGGGAGCAAAATGGTCCCCATTGCTTCATGTGGGTAAATGCTCAAGAAATAAAATCAAATTTCCTTTTTGTAATTGGCTCCACCAACAGTAGAGCTAGCTATTTAGGCAAGTTGGTATTTTTCCTTCTCCAAAACTATTTGTGGCAACATTTGTAATGTGCATAGCTGGCTCTATAGAATCTAAAGCCATGTTTTATTTTTGGCCACAACCAGGGAAACAGGAACTTGGAAGAAAGTGAAATAAGCCTCTAGATGCTCTTTCAGAAGGATTATGCCAGGAGTGTATAAATCAATATAAAGTTTCCCAGCTCCTCTAGCAAATGGGAAAGGAAGCAGAGCACCACATCTGGCTTTTGTAGTTGTGTTCTTTGTATGGGTAACCAGTACAAAGACCTGGGGTTTGGCAGTTCTGACGTTGGGAGAAGGGACAGAAGGACCTCCAGTACTGTCAGGCTTTCCCTCCCTGCCCTCAAGGGCTAGGGCTAGAGTACTCTGGGTGCATGGTAGGCGTATAAAAGATAAATATGAGAGGATGTATATTGAGAAAATCTTCAACTTTAACCAGTCATCCCTGTGTCTCATTCAAAAGAACTACATGTTGTACTGGGTCACAAATCAGGTCTCAACTGGTACCAAAAGATCGGGATCATTCCCTGCATATTTTCAGACCACAATGCTTTGAAACTGGAACTCAATCACAAGAGGAAATTTGTAAAGAACTCAAATACATGGAGGCTAAAGAGCATCCTACTAAAGAATGAATGGGTCAACCAGAAAATTAAAGAGGAATTTAAAAAATTCACGGAAACAAATGAAAATGAAAACACAACTGTTCAAAACCTTTGGGATGTAGCAAATGTGGTCCTAAGAGGGAAGTATATAACACTACAAGCCTTTCTCAAGAAACAAGAAAGGTCTCAAATACATAACCTAACCTAACACCTAAGGAGCTGGAGAAAGAACAGCAAATAAAGCCTAAACCCAGCAAGGGAAGAGAAATAATGAAGATTAGAGCAGAAATCAACGAAATAGAAACCAAAAGAACAGTAGAACAGATCAATGAAACTAGGAGCTGGTTCTTTGAAAGAATTAATGATTGATAAACCCCTAGCCAGACTTATCAAAAAGAAAAGGAAAAGGACCCAAATAAATAAAATCATGAATGAAAGAGGAGAGATCATAACCAACACTGAAGAAATACAAACAGTTATAAGCACATATTTTGAGCAACTATATGCCAACAAATTAGACAATCTGGAAGAAATGGATGCATTCCTAGAGAGTATAAACTACCAAAACTGAAACAGGAAGAAATAGAAAACCTGAACAGACACATGACCAGCAAGGAAATTGAAGCAGTAATCAAACATCTCCCAACAAACAAGAGTCCAGGGCTGGATGGCTTCCCGGGAGAATTCTACCAAACATTTAAAGAAGAATTAATACCCATTCTTCTGAAGCTGTTTCAAAAAATAGAAATGGAAGGAAAACGTCCAAACTCTTTCTATGAGGCCAGCATTACATTGATCCCAAGACCAAAGACTCCACCAAAAAGGAGAATTATAGACCAATATCCCTAATGAACATGGATGCAGAAATTCTCACCAAGATACTAGCCAATAAGATCCAACAGTACCTTGAAAGGATTATTCACCAAGACCAAGTGGGATTTATTCCTGGTTTGCAAGGGTGGTTCAACATCTGCAAATCAATCAATGTGATACACTACATCAATAAAAGAAAGGACAAGAACCATATGATCCTCTCAATCAATGCAGAAAAAGCATTTGACAAAGTACAGCATCCTTTCTTGATTAAAACTCTTCACAGTGTAGGGATAGAGGGAACATACCTCAATATCATAAAAGCCATATACAAAAAGCCCACAGTGAATATCATTTTCAATGGGGAAAAACTGAGGGCTTTTCCCTAAGGTCAGGAACATGGTAGGGATGTCCACTATCACCACTGCTCTTCAACATAGTACTAGAAGTCCTAGCCTCAGCAATCAGACAACAAAAAGAAATAAAACATATGATTTGTCAACAAAGAAGAAGTCAAACTCTCATTCTTTACAGATGACATGATACTCTATGTGGAAAACCCAAAAGACTCCACCCCAAAATTGCTAGAACTCATACAGGAATTCAGCAAAGTAGCAGGATATAAAATCAATGCACAGAAATCAGTTGCATTTCTATAGAAGAAAGAGAAATTAAGGAGTCAATCCCATTTACAATTGCACCAAAAACCGTAAGATACCTAGGAATAAACCTAACCAAAGAGGCAAAGGATCTGTACTCAAAAAGCTATAGAACACTCATGAAGGAAATTGAGGAAGACACAAAGAGATGGAAAACATTCCATGCTCATGGATTGGAAGAACAAATATTGTTAAAATGTCTATGCTACCTAGAGCAATCTATATATTCAATGCAATCCCTATCAAAATACCATCAACTTTTTTCAGTTCATTCAAATCCCTATCAAAATATCATTCAACTTTTTTCAAATTTGTATGGAACTAGAAAAGACCTTGAATAGCCAAAGGAATGTTGAAAAAGAAAACCCAAGCTGGTGGCATCACAATCCTAGACTTCAAGCTCTATTAGAAAGCTGTAATCATCAAGACAGTATGGGACTGGCACAAAAACAGACACATAGATCAATGGAACAGAACAGAGAACCCAGAAATGGACCCTCAACTCTATGGTCAACTAATCTTCAACAAAGCAGGAAAGACTGTCCAATGGAAAAAAGTCTCTTCAACAAATGGTGTTGGGAAAACAGGACAGTTACATGCAGAAGAATGAAACTGGACCATTTCCTTTCAGCATACACAAAAATAGACTCAAAATGGATGAAAGACCTAAATGTGAGACAGGAATCCATCAAAACCCTAGAGGAGAACACAGGCAGCAACCTCTGTGACCTCGGCCTCAGCAATGTCTTTCTAGACACATATCCAAAGGCAAGGGAAACAAAGGCAAAAATTAACCATTGGGACTTCATCAAGATAAAAAGCTTTTGCACAGCAAAGGAAACAGTCAACAAAACCAAAAGACAACCAACAGAATGGGAGAAGATATTTGCAAATGACGTATCAGATAAAGGGCTAGCATCCAAAATCTATAAAGAACTTATAGAACACGACATCCAAAGAACAAATAATCCAATCAAGAAATGGGCAGAAGACATGAACAGACAAAGAAGACATACAAATGGCTAACAGACACATGAAAAAACGCTGAACATCACTCAGCATCAGGGAAATACAAATCAAAACCACAATACAAAACTGGTGTGATACCACCTCACACTGGTCAGAATGGCTAAAATTAACAAGTCAGGCAATGACAGATGTTGGTGAGGATGCAGAGAAAGGTGAACCTTCTTACATTGCTGGTGGGAATGCAAGCTGGTGCAGCCACTCTGGAAAAGAGTATGGAGGTTCCTCAAAAAGTTGAAAATAGAGCTACCCCATGACCCAGCAATTGCACTACTAAGTATTTACCCAAAGGTACAAATGTAGTGATCTGAAGGGGTACCTGTACCCCAATGTTTATAGCAGCAATGTCCACAATAGCCAAACTACGGAAAGAGCTCAGATGTCCATTGACGGATGGATAAAGAAGATGTGTATATATATACACAATGGAATACTACTCAGTCATCAAAAAATGAACGCTTCCATTTGCAATGACAGGGATGGAACTAGAGGGTATTATCCTAAGTAAAATAAGTCAAGAGAAAGACAATTATCATATGATCTCACTCATGTAGAATTTAAGAAACAAAACAGAGGAGCATAGAGGGAGAGAGGAAAAAGTAAAACAAGACAAAATCAGAGAGGGAGACAAATCATAAGAGACTCTTAAACATAGGAAACAAACTGAGGATTGCTGGAGGGGAAAGGGGTGGGGGTATGGTGTAACTGGGTGAGGGACATTAGAGAGGGCATGTGATATAATGAGCACTGGGTATTATATAAGACTGATGAATCACTGACCTCTACCTCTGAAACGAATAATCCATTATATGTTAATTAATTGAATTTAAACTAAAAAAAAAGAACTACATGTTGGAAATAGAAATGCTGACTCATCACAAAGAACCCATTGAGCTTTGCTCATCAGTACTCACCAGAAGACATTTCTAAGCTTGACAACAAAGACATAAATCATATAGAGACACTGCAATAGAGCTTACTGTATATAAACTAAAAACTTGTATATGTGGGAAAATGCCATGCCGTCGTGTTTGCAACTATTTGTAAATGGTTCAAAATAAAAATTATACATGTGAGATGGAAAAGAATTAAGCAAAGGTGATAAAATGCTAACATTTGAGGACTCTGGGTAGAGGGTAGCTGGGGATTCTTTGAACTAATCTTGCAAACTTTTTTGTTAGTACGGAATTATTTCAGAAGAAGAAAAATTAAAAAGAAGAAAAATTTTAAAAAGTCAAATATTGCCAAAAATGAAAAGAAGAGACATATACTACAAATGGAAAATAGTTGTAACATTAATGATAGACAATTAATTATTTTCTTAATGTGTAAATCATAAGAAAAAGATAAGTGGCACAACAGAAAAGTTAATTGAACAGGGAAGACCTTTAAGTGGCCAATCAGTGTGTGTGTGTGTGTGTGTGTGTGTCTGTAGTCAAATTCATTGTCAGTAAGAAAAATATAAAGTTGTGGAAAGCTGTGATAAAATTTTGTCTAAGAAATGGCCTCAAGAATTAGCTACCAAAAAGCTCCAAATCTGGAGGATTTATGATTAAATGAATGCTGTCCTCTTGATGGGTATCTCAGCTGATCTAATAATCTGGTTACAATCTGGCAACAGGAAAGGTTTTTAAAGATGTTCAGTCCCTTTAATTTAGTATTCCCTTTTACTTAGTAGAGCTTTATCCTGAGTAAACAGAGGTGTGAAATCATGTACAATGCAGTTCATTCCAATATGACTTAAATAACATTATATTAAAAGTCTAACAGTCAGGGACTGTATCAGTAAATGATGGATTACTAAGTAGCCATGACCAAGATCCAAGTTCAGAAGAGTATTTATTGACAATGGGAAATGTTCATAATATATACACTGTTCATTAGTTGTCTTTGGATGGTGTCATTATTTTGCTGTCAACAACCTCCTGATCCATGAAAAGATGAGCTACTTAGGTCAGCAGGACATAAATGCAACTGTGCTTCTCTTTCTGAAGGAATGAAAAGGTATAAGGAGCATCTGGAAAGCCTAACAAACACTTGGAGAGCCATCTCTGAAGAGTGATGTGGGCTTATAATAAAATAGTGTTTTCCCAGCCTAAGTGTTTTGTTTAACTCTGAAAAATTGTTCACGAGGATAGTCTTAGAAACAGAAAACATGGTGCTCCAGGGTCCCTTTTTCTTGACATCCAACCATCAATACACCCATGCCCTATTTTATGAAAACGTGATTTATATGTGTTTGAATGTGAAGTAATAATCTAATTGTAAAAGTTGAAGGAAAACAAGAGATGAACTGGTCTCCCTTTCTCATTTAATAAGGAATTCATAGTGGGGCAACTGGGTGGCTCAGTCGGTTAAGTATCTGCCTTTGGCTCAGGTCATGATCTTAGGGTCCTGGGACTGAGCCCCACATCGGGCTCCCTGCTCAGCGAGGAGTCTGCTTCTCCCTCTTCCTCTGCCACCCCCCAACTCATGCTCTTTCTCTCTCTCTCTCAAATACATAAAATGTTAAAAAAATAAGGAATTCATAGAGAGATTAGGTGATGTGCTCAATTATTATCTTTAATATATAAAATGGCTTATATGTAATAAATTGCTTCTCTACATAATGAGAAAAATATAAAATCCACAATGAGTGGATGAACAAGTGGACAATAAATATGAACAAGTGAGTGATAGATGAAGAAATACAGTGGTCAGTACACATGTAAAAAAAATTTCAACCTCATAATTAATGAGAAATGTACTTTTCTTTTTTTTTTGAGAAATGTAAATTTTTAAAAAACTTATGTAATTCTTCCTTTTGCTTAACAAGTGACCCCAAACAAGCAAGCAATCTGACGATCCTACAGTGGAAACCTTGGGTCAACAACTGAAAGCGATCATATCCTTGCTAATATCCTTCTCCTGGTTCCTGCGATACACTCAATAATAATAGCTTGAGAAAGAAAAAGAAAAAGGCAAACATCACAACAGGGAAGTTAAATGGACAAGCAGACCACAAAGAAGAGGGACAGTTTAAACAACTGACTGGGGGATATTTTATTCACATGGAAGGATTCATAAGACTTTGACTTTAAGTGACGGAGGCCCAGCTGGATGGTAACATCAAATACTGTGCTAATTTCATATCATATCCTAATTTCATAAAGCCAGTTTCAGTGCAAACAACAGATCCTTGTTTCTGCTTCTTCAGGCACACGTGGAGAAGTCTGAATTCTTAGTTTTCTTTTCCACCAAGGCCAAAGGCCTCTAACTTTCATATTTGAACTTTTAGGTATTCATATCTTGGAACAAACCCCCGTATGCAGTGAATCATGGTTTTATGCAAAACTGAGCTCATTATAATGCCATAAATGTTAGCAGAATTCCCCTCAGATTACTTAGGAAGCAGTGCTTAATTCCAGATTAATAAAATACCATATTAAGACACTTTCTTACTTTCTCCATTAAGAATCATATTTTTCAATGAGTGATTTCATACAGTCCTAATTTCAAACTAGGTAGAGTAAAGCAACAAGAAAATTTTAGCAAGACCTGACTCCATTGTAGCTGATATTAAATAACCCCAGAAAGATAACCAAATTTCCATTTGAGTTAATCCAAAACATACAAATTTATTAAGCATTCTGGCTGAAAGAGACTGCATACCAACAACGTGGCTCTTATCTGATAATGCTGGTCTGCTTGCTTTTAGGAAAACATTTTAGGAAAAAATGTTCTTGTTCATTTAAAGAATGGTTTTATTTTCATAAAGGCTAATTGATAGCTGGTATTGCATAATAGTAATATTACCTATTATGTTTTTCAAAGAAGAAAATACACATATTTGCCCTTTAAATTACGCTCCTAAAGCAAGCACTTAGTTCCGATGGCTTACAACTTTATTATGGTCTTCGATAATAAAGAAGCTCTTTAGGTTTCTTAAAATAAACAGAAAGCCTGAGATCACAACAAAAGAGAGAGGGAAAAGGATACTGTTTTATTTCATCCACAAACAAGGGAGTCTAACGTAATAATTTTCTCAGCTGAGTCCATTAACATGCACTGAGCATTATGTGTGTATGGAAGAGATTTCTTTTGCAAATAGCAAACTACTGTTAGTTTCTACACTAGGAAGCAAATGCTGGGAAGCAAAAACTCCCTCCTCCACTGGGAGGCACCTGCAGTTCCAGCTCAGTATGCAAGGAAGGATCTTGGCTTCTACAAAATCAGCTGAAAAGCTGGCTTGGTTTAGAATTGTCTTGGACTAAGCCTGGATTCTTAGCTCAGTCCTGGAGATGAGCTGACTTGGCCTTGGGCATTCTACTCAACAATAAGATGGTCTGGACACCTTGGACTCTAGACCAGGGGTCCACAAACTACAGTCCTTGGGCGCAAGCTGGCCTGCTGCCTGTTTTGTAAATAAAGTTTTGTTAAAACACACGCAACCCATTTGTCTGTGTGCAGTCCATGGCTTTTCCTGCCACTGGGGCAGATCTGAGTAGTTGGCAATGCCAGAGATCTTTATGGCTCATTAAAAAAAATTGCTGACCCCTGCTCTATAGGAACCTGGGATGGATGCTCACTTCTGCACTCTATCTGGAACCAACCCCAGGGCAAGAGAAACCAATGGTGTTACCCACTTTTACACCAAGCTTTGACACTTTGGTCCATCTCAGATGGGCATGTTCTTTGAGATTGTATCTTTGGAGGCCTTTTTCTAGTGGGCGGATGATCATGGAGTATAGAGCCACCCCCGTGCTGCGCTTGATCCCACACCATTCCGTATCGGGGTGGGGGGCACTTTCTTTAGGTTTTGCAGGGTGGCCTGCTGCTGTCTGAAATCTGTGCTCTCATGGGCCTGCACCTGCAGAGACTTATACTTCATTCCTTCCGGCTGAGATGCCCACTCTTCGGTAGACATGAAGGAGTTAGCTAAGCTTGATCTGTACCAATTTTCCACAGAACAACCAGGTTTATGACGTAGAATGGGTGAGACTTAAGTGGGAGAGGATTTTGGCTGGGTTGGCAGCACAATAGAAAGGGGGTGGGTATGTTTTGATGCCTGTTCATGAGTAAAAATAGGAGGAAATGATGAGATGTGGCTCTGAGGCCCTCCCTTCTTGGTGTGAATCTTTCTGGTTTGTTCCGGCACTCCATCTTTTGGACTGCACCGAGAGTTCCAGTGTGGGTGGGTAGAAGGGCAGGGCAGTGATGCTGAGAGAGGCAGTGTATGGTCCTCGGGAGGCTTCCAAACTTGCAGAAGGCTGAGTGGAGCTTTATGTCACTTCAGTTTCTGAGGTCTACAGGGGAATGGATTCTTGGAGAAATTGTCCTGCATGTTTAGTCTGTCATGACATGAATGGATTATCAAAGGTCAAGCTGTACCCATGACACACAGAGGTCTATGGGTGTCTGCCCCGCTGTCACGGGAACCACAGGAATGGGGATGGGCTTGGTGCTATGCTGGAAGGTAGGTAGCAGAGATTGTAAACTGATGGCCCCTGGGTTCATTCTAGTCAGCAGACGTATTTTAATGGGCCCATGAGTCTTTGACATTTTTATAAGTTAGTTGCTAATATTTGTGAGGGGGAATATTTCATTTAAAATCTGGATTTCCAACTTCTTTTGAAAATTTGAAATCTCTGGGCATTCTGGGCTTCATCCCTACTTGTCAGTGATCACCTACATTGGGGGAATGGCTGTTCTTCAGAGAGAACCTGAGCATTCCAGTTTTGTGTGGTGTTTTCCCTTACACCCAACCTGTTTCTGACATTAGTGTTATTTGCCTGGCCCCTGGGGCCTTTGAGTTTGCAACCCCTGCTCTCTGTGTTGCACAAAGAATTCATGCTATTGCAACCTTATCTTCCTTGGTGGTCATTCTGTCTCCTTTGTCCCTTGCTAGGAGTTTCTACCTCATTTAGCTGCTGCAATCTAACCATATTCTGTTCTGACTCTACTGCTAAATGGAATAACAGCCCATTTGGAGGAAGGTGCCTGGACTCTAGTCATTAAGTGTGTAGAGCCATTTATTATATTGATCTAAGTGAATGTAAAGAGTCAACATGTCTAGTGTGCAAGGATTATCTCAGGATAGCTAAAAACTAGCCTTTTACTGTGAATTATCATTTCTTCACCATAGGTTTCTGGTGATGATGCATCTCATTGTTTCTGAAGAAGATGAAAGCTCATTTGTTGGGATGTATTCACAGGGTGTATCTGCATTTAGTAATACTGGAAATAATTGTTGCTAAGACTCTGAGGTTGGTCTTTTAGAAACCCTCTATTTCTCTCTAGGTGGCACAAAAATGGAGACATGCAAAGAAAATTTTAAAAAGTAGATACCTGTCATACTGTTGGGAGTCATAGGTTAGTAATCATTCTGGACCTTTTTTTTCACTGACACCTCCTACAAAGAAAAAGACAAGAAAAAATACCACAGGTTATAACCTGTATTTTCCATAATGTTTTTGTTTCAAACAATATCACATGCATTAATTAGCTTGAGGCAATTCATTACTCTCAACTCACAACTAGGGACATTGAAGCATTGGTGGGCTCTCTGATACGTGTAAATTTACAAGATGTTTTAATTATAATTTTAGGGTTCCTTCTATAAATACATCTTTAACATAATATTTTATTCAAGATCACATATCTATTTTTCCATCTCAAGCCGGCACATTGACTTGCTGCTTTTCCCAAGAGTGGCTAGGATGGACTAGCATCTTCCGTCTAGATCCTTGCTTCTCCAAGTGAGGAGGGTCAGTCTCAGATTCATGCAGTGGCCTCCAATCCCTGCTTCCAGCTCTCCCTGAAGCCAAGCTGTGCCCCTCCTGTCCCTTTGAGGGTTTGGTTCCTCAATCCTTCCTGAGCGAAACAGTTCCTGTGTTTACAGAAGCTGGTTCAAGTCAGGTTTCTGCCACTTGCAACCAAGAGTCTTGACTGATAACACTGATATTAAAATAAAATATTCATACAAATGTGTCAAAATAGTTTTGGGTCCTTTTTATGACTATAAAATTCCTGTTATGTTCTTGCTTTACCATCAAGTAAAAAAAAAATCTTTGTTTTCAAAATTTCAATTGAATAGGCATATGACCTACAGAAAGGTATTGTGTACAAAGTAGAAAGTGCACAGGAACAAGAGAAAAAATCTGATTAAGGCTTTAAAAATATTGTCACCACAAAATTTAGTACTAACTTGTCTCTTCAGTACTGTTTTCGTTTAGGATTATGATTACCATTACTATTACTATATGATCATCATTGCTAGAGCATTAATAGTATACTAGGACTGCTATTGCTGTAGTACTTTGGAATTTGGTTGTATTGAGTGCTATTTTCCTTCAATGCCCTCTAGAGTTTTATAATATAATTGCTGGAAAGTCCAAAGTGGGCAGGTGTCTGGGGCCTCTTTTCCTGGCTGTCCTATGACATAGCGTGGGGTCAGCGAAGCGCTCTGTACTGAGGAGTGGACACAGAGAAGGTCCTCCAGAGCCTGGGGCTCACTAGCTGGTCGTGGGGTCAAACGAGAGAACAAAGTCCAAAGAGCTTACAAATAAAGAAAGCGGAGTGTGTGTGTGTGTGTGTGTATGTGTGTGTGTGTGTGTTGGTTAGGGAAGGGAACAAACTTGGTGAAGGCTTTCACTGAGTAGGTCCGTGAGGAGGAAGGTCAGGTGGCCATGTGTTAGAAGGCAGCTCTCCGTCCCGGAAGGGCTGAGTCACAGTCTGCACATCATTCGTTCAGCAAGTCCCACCACTCACGGGCAGAGAAGAGTCTTCAGTTAGACCCTGCGTGGTCTGCGTCCTGGGACCCTCCAAGGTGAAGCTCCTCTCACAGCTTTAGCATCTCAGCGCCAATTGAGGAGGAGAATGGCACTCAGTATAGTCTCCTAGGCAAGCTCCACTGGAATGGAGAACATTCCTTTTACACGAATCATTCATTTCTTTGGTCGGTCAGTCCAGAGGCCCTGATTGACGGCCCACTCTGCTCAGGCAGTCCCCCAGGCTTTGCCCAAAGACAACACCTGGGCCTGTCCACCAGGGGCTTCTAATCCAACAGGGAAAGAATCATGTTAAAAAATGCAAAAATGTATGCAGTTTTTCCCTTAAGTGTCTCTTCAGAGCAACCTGGGTCACAAAGTGGGCAGAGGTCACTTCCACCTGGGACGATCTGGAATGGCTTCTCAGTGGAGGTGACTCTGGACCCAAAGGCTCTCGTCTTCGCTAGGCCTTTCCACGGGTCATGATTTAGTGCTTTCTTCTCATGCTTGTGCTTGAGGCACAGGGACCACTCTGGGTAATTCTTTTAATTAATGCTGTTTTAAGGGGAGTTTGAGTATCTAATCAGAGTTTTTAAAGCTGCACGGCTACTGAGCCAAAGCAGACTGGTCAGAGGACTACGGCAGGTCTAGGGAAGAGATGAAGGTGACTAGAACTAGGATGGTGGCAGCAGAGGGTGAGGGACTCAAGTAACATTAAGGAAGTAGAAATAATAAGACACTGGGATGGATGCTATATGGGCATTTAATACTGGGATAAACACTGGGGATACAAATAGGTTAAGATAGAGGCTCTTGGCCCTCAAGGAATTTATAATCCATTTTACAAGCTGGCTGGGAAGGCAGAGCCTACTGGCCAGGAGCAACTAAACATACAAGCCGCATATGCGGTGTGCCAAGAGGTGGTGCAGAGAATCACTTGGAGCTGCGCCTTTGTCTGCCCACTTAGAACTCTCAGTCCAATGCCATGTCCCTTGGGTGAAACCTGTTCCTCTTGGAAGAATGGAAAAATGGGCATTCACCTCCAAAACACCTAAAATGCATTTATATTTAAAAAAATACAATTGATGGAGAAGTTGTTATTGAGTTTCTGAAACTGGAAAGCAAATGGAATTATTACAAAGATGTAGGAAGTAGGTCCAGGGACTCTGGGAGACACTGGGCTCCATGCAACATACTGTGAGCTCAGAGGCCATCTTGGGCTGCATGGACGGAAATGTAGCCCATAAGACAAGAGCCGGCCCATGTCTGGGCTGTTATATTTTAAGAAAAAACCTCAAGTAGAATGTCCAGGCTGATGGAAACCACGTCTTAAAGAAGTGTGGAAGAAAACCTAGAAAAGGGAGCAGTCGCATGAAGGTTAGGGGACGGTCTTCGAATATTTGAGGAGCTGTCATGTGGAAAGATTTGAGCGTGTCAGTGGACAGAGGATGGCTGGAGAGATGCTGCTGGGGACTGCTGAAGGGACAGGGGACTTTCTCTGCTCGACCTTAGGTGCAAGAAGGTGCACATCTCCAGGCAGGAGAAAATGCACAAAGGTGCACCTTCTCCCGACCTCGGGCTGCTCTTGTTCTCAGGACAGATTAAGCCTCTCTTGAGAAAACCAGAGTCTTTATTCTGCAACAAAGCAGGTGCCAGGTGTCTGATATGGTTCCGGGGACGTGCTAAAGGCCTGCTCCATGCCACGCTTCCCTTTAAAGTTCTCCTCTAAAGCTTCATTCCTTTAGCTCTATGGATCTCAACTGTTTGGGGGGTTCTCGTCTACTCAAACAATATAATGAAAGTTACAGGCCCCTCCCCTTGAAAGATGGGTAGACAATTTGGCAAACATTTTTAGGGGATTTGTGGACACCCCCCAACCCATCTGTAGATGCCACATTAAGTTTTGGTGGTAGGCTTTGATCATTGTTAAAATGCAAAAGTTCATGGAAAAGACATACACTGATACAAATACAATCTATTGAATAGAATAAAAAGGAGATGTGCTGTTAGGAGTTAGTTGGACAGTGAGGTAGTCAGGGTCAGGGTCCTCAACAAGAAAGTATGGAGTCAGGACACTAAGATAAAACAGCACTAACATCCTGTTTTGCAGCTTAGACAGGACCACACTAGCATTCTGCTTTGCAGCCTTTGCAGAAATGACTTCTGCAAAATGTCCTAAAATAAGACTATTAACCACAAAGCATTTGTCACTATCACGGCAAAGGGGCAGTTAAGACATAAGCTCTCAGATGTCAGCAAAAGAAGACCATCAGCATGTGGACATTAACCTAATGTGTGGACAGATACATGACCAAAGCCCTGATTGGCCCAACTCAGTACACCCTGATTGCTTAAGATAGTTCCGCAAAAGAGTTCATAAAACCCCCTCAACTTAGAAACTCCAAGGGCAACCCTCTTGGGTCCCCTCTGTCTCTGGGAGCTTTGTACTCTTGCTCAATAAACTTTGCTTTGCTGCCCACCACTCTTTGTCTTTTCTCTCTTCATTCTTCCAAGTGGCGCGACCATGAACCGTGGACACTAAAGGCAGAGAAATCCTGCAACAGTGTAAGCTATTTTTGGTCAGGGGCAAAGCGAACAGGACTTACAAGCAGTAGATCCCTTTGTGGGTGGAAGAAAGATGGGTTTCAGAGAAGCAAGGCTTGAGGCTAAAGAGGAATCCTCCAACCCCAGGATCTGGTCTAGGGCCACTCCATTTATTCCATCAGACACCATCATAAGCTCTGGATAATTTGAGATGAATTATTCATGTTGCCTTCCCCTGCGGGGCTTAGGTGAAGAACAAATCTGTACCTCACTGGCAGAAGAGTTGACCAGAGATGGATAAAAGATGTGTTTGGAGGCACCGAGGAGAGGGTGATTAATTCTATCTGTATGAGGAGGACCCACAGTGACATTTGAGCTTGGCTTTAAAAAATGAGCCAGGATATTTTCCAGGTGGAGAATAAAGAGTATGGCTCATGATCAACAAAAGAACAAAAGGCAGAGCATCTTGGCACAGGATACATGATTTGGGGTGGGGAGGGAAAAGAATGTGCCCAAGAAGGAAGCTGCAAATAGAGTTAGGGGCCAGATGGTGAAGGGTCTTGAAAGGTTTGCCATGGAATTCAGACTTCATCACATGGGAAATAGGGAGCTAGGGAAGGTCCTTAAGAGGAAGATAACTCTGCTGCAGTGTGGAGGAGGACTCCTCAGGGGGCCAACCCCTTTGGTGGCACCTCTTTGTGCGGGATCATTGCTACTTTCCTGTCTTGGTATTCAAGGTCGCCAAGCTAGACTAGGGCCAGAGAGAATACCCCTAACTCCATCTTGTAAAACCCCAGTGCAGTTGCCCAGACTGCACACCCTTTTGTCCCCTTGTGTCTCCTTTTTCCCTATAGAAATGTCAACATTAAAGGGACAGCTGTAAAAATTACCCCTTGAAAAGTCTTTCCATATGGACCCAGTGAGTCATTGCTTATACAGTCTGTACATAATTAACAGGAAACCCCACATCCCCCTCACGTCTTTATAGCAACCTTTTCTGAGGGGGATGTTGGTGGCCTTTTCAGGGCCATCTTTCTTAATGTGCCTCCCCTTGGCTCTCTCAGGAGTGAGGGTACCAGAGTATCATGCGGCCTGATGCATCAGAAGAGTGAGGTATATAGGGCTTATCCGTTAACACTTGAGCAGGTACTTCATGGGCTGTCCAAGGAAGCCATGAGTGCACTGGGGGGTAGGGTGGGGGTAACTTTGATGGGCAAATCTCTTGATTCAGTTCAAAAGGTCAGATGCCTGAATGGCAGGTTACCACAGACTCTAAGCTGAGACGATTAACACCAGGAAGGCTCTCAAAGGAGGACACGCCCACCCTCTCACCTGACATTGAATAAACATGGATAATCCATTTTTCCTAAATAGAAGGATTTTAGAGGTCCTGGCCATATGAGTGGAGGGCAATGCCTGGGGATGTGTCTTGAAGTTGTGTTTACCGGCAAGCAACCCTTTTTTTTTTTTTTTAATTTATTTATTAGAGAGAGAGAGAGTGAGAGAGAGAGCGCAAGAGGGGGAAGGGTTAGAGGGAGAAGCAGACTCCCCGCCGAGCAGGGAGCCCGATGTGGGACTTGATCCCGGGACTCCGGGATCATGACCTGAGCCGAAGGCAGTCGCTTAACCAACTGAGCCACCCAGGCGCCCTGCAAGCAACCGTTTTTACTAAGTTTATTTGGTATTGTGGGACATTGAGCACTGCTGGAGTTTATGGGATGGGGCCAGAGCCCCCTGCCCCACTCTGTCCCCACCCCTGCCATTACTCTGTCTGTGGCATCTGGAAACACAGCTGCATGAGGGCAAATGGCCACCCCTTCAGAGTGGTCTGCACCTCATGCAAGGAGGGCAATGAGGGTGTGGGTCTCCATTGGGTGCCTTGTGCCCCCATTTTGAACATCCTCTCCCTTCAGGAGTTTCCCTTTCCAGACTTAATTTTACCTTTTGGGAATTTTCTTCCCTTTCAGGGTTACCTTTCATGGTCATTTAAATTTGTTATGGAGAACAACGAAGGTTGGGTACCCAGATGAATTTATCCCCAATTCTATAACTTCCTAAATCAGCCCCAGCTGTCCTTTGCTGAGGCCTTTGCATTTTAATAGTAAATCTAGGTTCCAGTGAAGTGAATACATAATGGTTGAATTTATGATGATAGTAATAAGAGCTCAAATAGAATAGAGGCAAGGTGTATTTCAAATCATACCACACTGTGATCCACCTTTTCCACTTGGTAAGACTAACCCTATTTGGCAGTTTTGTGTAAGAAAAAATTGATAAGAGGAACAATTTTAAAAGCCAGCACAGTTAGACTGGGAATGGGGCTGGTTAAAAGGGAACATAAGGCTGTGATAAAGATGTGGAAAAAAGTAGTAGCTCATACTTGTGTTGTGGCCCAGATGTTAGTCTGAGTGGATCACCTCTAGGGGCAGAAGGCAGGGACAGAATTCCTCTGCTGGATATGGTGGGCAAGCAACTAGGGCCCCACATAAGAGATATCAGCAAATGACTATTGAAAGGCAAAGCTATAATTTTCATTTGAGATTTTCGGCGGTCGCTGTAAGTGTTTTGCGTTTGGAGAGTGAGATAATACAACCAGGATCTGTGATTGAAATTGAGCCTAATTTGCTGTGGCTGATTTTTTTTGTTCTTGGTAAAATGATTAGCCTTGACTTCCACCCCACCCACCCCTTTTAATTCATATCCAACAATTGCTTTGTGAGGCTCATTTCTGCTCTTCATTTTAACTTATGTCCATGCCAAATCCTTGTCCTCTTTTCTCTCTCTTCCATTCTCTTTCCTTCTCTCTCTCCCAGGCAAAGTCACTATGGCATGGGAAGAGTGTGGGTCCTGCCACTTACCAACAGAATGACACAGGGGACATTCAGAGTCAAGAGTCAATGTTCTCAGGGTGGGGACAAGGTCATCCACCTCAAAGTAAAATGTTGACCCATGGTAGTATTCTTCCATCCTTGCATGCTAGGTTTTGGAGCCATAGCCTGAATAAAATCTTGTTTTCTGCTCTGAGGACTAGGTGGTAGGCAGTGGTAGGAGTGGGGTTCTTGGGCTCAGACTGAGCTTTAAAACAAAAAAGCCCCATGTGAATCTAAAACCATCTGTTACATTCACTTTATTGTCACCCTGGATAGAACTCGGAACAATTTGTAGCCACATAATGTAGTGATAGAAAAGTCAAGAAGAAGAAACCAGCCAGTAGAAGTTTTATGAGAATCAACTTGATTGCCGCCTAGGTTTACAGCACACTTTCCTCCGAGCTACCTTTCTCTGCAGGTGGACCATCATCTCTGAACGTTTCTCGGAGTGGAAGCTAGTCTCTTAGGAGGAAGCAGATGGGGGGTTTGAGGAAACGTCTGACACAGTGGGAGAAATAACTTCAACAGAGGCCCTGTTGGCCAAAGCAAGCTGTTAAAACTGCTTCTACTGACACCTGGTGGAGAGTAGGGTAGCTTCCCTGGGCCAATGAAAATAAAGTGTGTGTGCTTCTATGTGTGTGTGTGCGCGCGTGTGTGCGTGCGCATGTGTGTGTTGAAGGGACTGGAAACGAATTCATCATGGCAGGAGAATTAAATAACTCCCGAGGAATGAGGGCACCACGCAGAACCACCAGATGCTTGAATATATAATTGTGGTTAGGTGACTCACTAAGACACGTGCGTGAAAAACAACAAACGAGAATGTGAAAATAAAACATTAGAACTGAAGCAAACGATTTATTATTGATTTCTTAAAAGTGTTTGATGATGAATTAGACAACAACAAACAAGAACTCGCTTTCTCCGCCCCGACCCCCCCGCGGACCCTGGACAGCTGTTGACAGAGGGAGCATCTACATCCCAGGGAGATAGGATTGCTCAGACTGAGCTCAAGCTCTGCTGCCTCAGGGAGCTCCTTGCAGATTTTTAACCCTCAGGTAAAAAGAATCATCTTCTCTAAGGAGGTGTTGTGAAGACTGATTTGCTCCTAAAATTCCTTGAAGATGAAAACAGATCTCCTAACAAATATTGTTATAATTGTTTATCACTTCTTAAATGCTAAATGGTGGGGGAGGGGAAGGGGGACTATGTTACAAAGTTCCTACAGAAAGATACTTCATAAACTTTACATTGTCTCCATTCTCCCCTTCATTGGGTTCCTGTTTGATACTGCTTGATGAAGGTCCTTTGGGCGAACTTTATTGCTAAAGACAATGGTTTCTTGTGAGGTGTCATGCGCATAGTACAGCGTGCACAGCTGGGTTTTGCCTTTGAACGATCTGTTTTAAAGGTGGTTTTCAGGAATGCACCGGAGCAATTATTCGTTCAAATTTGTAAGAATGAATCCATTACATGCAAGTCATAAAGGAAGGGCTGGGGCATTAATGAGAATTTAAGTTGTTATTTCAAAATAACTACAGGAACCCTAGGGAAGGGTTGAGGTCGGGACCTGAGGTGGACAGATCTAGGTGGGAGATAAGAAGGAAACGCGCCTGAAAGATTCACGTAGTTATAATTTTCTTCTTTTTTTAAATTCCCTGATATTTAAGTTAAAGTTAGAATGTATATTTCCTCAAATGTGCTGGCTCAAATGTATGATTCTGAGCAGAAAGTGTATATAAGTCCATATGTCCCTCCTCCTGGAGTTAGTGATTCTGGGATGCAGAGATCCCAACTTTCTCAGTTCATGACACTGTAGTGTTTTAGTAATTTCTTCACAATGACCCCAGGTCAAAAGAAACAATGAAACATTCTATTTGTTAAGTAATAAGGTCCAAACAGCCTAATAGAAGTATTTGCGTGGTGTCTGACAGTCATTGCTGTGTTTCCCTTGAAAATTAAAGACATTCCATTGTGTAACTATGGGTCTGCCATGGCACTCCCAGGGTGTCTTGGTACAGAGTTTGGGAACCATGGTTGTAACAGTTTCGGGAATCAGTGAAAAAGTTCAAGGCTGGGGTTTACATGATCTCTTTCCACCCTTCACTCTTTGTGAGGCCATGGCCACATAATCTGACTTTTCCGTTTAATGTTGCTAAGCACGTCAGCCTGACTTAACTACTGTGGAGTAGAGAATAAGAGAATGAGATGCAGAGTGAGGCCTTTGCAGGATTTAGGCCAGTTTTGGGAACAAACAAGATCTGACCATCAGTCAATAGAGTTTCCTGAGCCCCTATCACAGGGGCAGTTGTGATGAAGTCTCTAAAAAGTGAAAGAACACAGTCCTTGCATTGCTTAAGAAGGAGAACGCTGTAAGTCGCATTTTTCACTGGGAGTTACAGGGATGCCAATGGTGGCCTGGTCATAAGTCCTTGGGTGAAAACCTGACAGATGAGCATCAGATGGTAAACATGCCTGAAGAGTTGTATGAGTATCTCAATAGATCTATAGGTGGCAGGTCACCTGCTTTTCCATCCTGTTCCCTTTCTGAGTTCTATGTGGCCATGAAGCCACATGTAAACTAAACTAGTGATTCTCAAACTTTGGCAAGTACCTGGAGCGTTGTTAAAACAGATTGCTGGGCTCCACCCGCAAAGCTTCTGATTGAACCAGTCTTGGGTGGAGCAGAGTATGGAGCTGAGGGTCAGCATTTCTAACAAGTTCCCAGGTGATCTGACTATACTCTCCAGGGATCTCGTGTTGGGAGCCGCCAGCCTACACGATTTGGGAACATGTGAGAGAAATCAAGGTGCCACCTTGGTAGGCTGCTCTGCCACTGGGCAGGAAACCCCACTTCTCCATTCCTGACCAGCACAGTCGGCCTTGTCGAGAACGTTACAGTGAAAGGTGCTTACCAAGGTACCAGCTCTGATGGTAGACAGTGAGCTACCTTCTCCGAAAAGGCCACTGTGTTTTAAATGGGCACCCTCGAGTCAGAGACACTCAAGTCTTATAGTATTAAAGTGACAACAAGACATGGTATAGGAAGGAGCTTTGCATTTCCAAAGAGGTTGGCTTTGCACTCTGCTTACAGTAAGTATGGGGCTCAACCATGGAGGCTGCAGGGAAAGTGGTTCTTAATCTCAAGAAGGGGGTTCACAGCAGAATCGGCTGAGAAGCCTTGCTCACCTCACCATCTCCAGGGCTGGGCCCAGGCCTGTGTACCTAGAAGAAGCTGATTCTGTTGAGAATTTCTGCTCAGGAGAGAAGTGCTTGAGTATGAACACAACTGTGGGGGTAGGTCCCTCTACTGTCACTCTCTTATCCCCTGATGCCATTCACCTGCTGCTGTGAGTCCCTGGACACAGCCCTGCTCTATTATGTCCTGTTTGACTTCACAGGCCTGTAGAGAACTCTCTACCCCTACCTCTTGCCATCCTTCCCAGTGGTGGCAAAATCATGCCCAGTGGGGCTTATCCAAAGCACACTGATAATCAAAAACCATTAGCTATGGACCGGAGAATACATTTAAAAAGTGGCGACAAATCCATTGCACCTTACCAGTGGACTTCCATACTCAACCCACACTCACCTCCCTCTCCTGCCCAGGTGCTTATTTCCTTAGCTTCTCAAAGTGTGGTTCCCAGACCAGCAGCATCAGCATCACCCGGGAACGCATTAGAAGGTAGATGTTCAGGCCCTACCCCAGACTCACTAAATCAGAAACTCAGGGTGGGGCCAGCAGCCTTGTTTTTAGCAAGCCCTCCAGGCGCTGAATCTGGTGCCTGCAGGAGTTCGAGAACCACTCACTGCTTTGTAGCATCCCTGCACTTGCCTGACCATTACCAAGGATCAGAAGCTAAAAGTTAGGGACCGCCCTCCTTCCTCTCCCCATGCGCTGGCCCAGGGAACAGCACACAGCAGGTGCTCAGGAAACTCTTGTTAGTGACTGGAGCTAGGGCAGCTCTGTTTCCTGATCAGGAGGGAATAAACACTCTGGCCCTGGCCTGCCACCTCCGAGAGGGTGCCAACGCGGCATCTAAATCATCTCGCATTTCTTCTGGGTTGTATTTTCCATATTTATAAATCAGCTTTCCCTAAATTCCCTCCAAGATTTTTACATTCCTTCCAGCTCAGGAAGCCAAAAACAAGATGCTGTGGTTTAGCCAGTGTGTTTCCTGCTGGTGGCGGGAGGTGGGGGGGGGGGGGTGCGGAGAGGAGGGCATTTCTGCATGTTTCTTAAATTCCATCCTCCCAGCATTGTGATTATTTTCTGAACAATAGAATGAGATTGCTGATTCATGCTCAGCTCACGGCGGCTCCAGGCATCTTTTCTTCCCTGCTGTACTTGTGCTGATACAACACAATAATGTTCTATTCATCCCTCTGAATTAGAAATGCCAACAGCTCAGATATGCAACCGAGGGGTCCCCCCCCACCTTATTTAAAGGCTTCCCACAAATAACCTATTTTGAAATATTATATGGCATTCACTTTGAGCCATTTGGCTCGGGCAAGGATGGTTAGACCTTATCTTTTCACCAGCTGCTCCTTGCACAATGCCAGGCGCACCATAACTACACAGTTGGATGTCTCACATACTCACTTCCCGAGGTTCAAGCCTTATCCTTCTATTCTGCCCTGATAGATGACAACAAGCCCTCTGTCAAGTGCGGGGAGAAAGCCCGGCTCTCACGTTCAGGCTCATGTTCGGATCCAGTCAAAGAAGGGGACTGACGTCCTCAAGTTCCGTTCCTCAAATTCATGTGGCCTCAGCCTGTTTGCACATTGCCTCCTGTTCTGGCCCTGGCCCTCCCGCAGCCGTGAGGTCTCTGGTCTCTCTGGAGAGCCACACAGCTTTGCCAGGGGTGGCCGGGGCCAGCTGTGGGGTTTTGTTTCCCAGCTGCAAAGTTGAACCAGTGAGACCGCTTAGAGCTCCTAAAACACGAATGTCAACCTGAGCTGTGTATCGAATCACCTGGGTGGCTTTGCAAAGTCCCAGTGCCCAGGCTGTATCCTCAACCAGTTCAAACTCAGGCCTCAGTTTTGTAAAGCTGCCCAAGAGGTTCAGATGTGCAGCCAAGGTTGAGCACCACTGCTCTGAAGTGGCCTCTAAAATAGCATCTGGGAGGCCTCCCTGTTCTGTTCTTTCTCCCTCTGGATCTCCTTTCAACATGGCAGTCCGAATGGTCCTTTGAGAATATATAAGTCAGCAGGTGAGCTCTCTGCTTGAAGCCCTGCTGGGGCGCCCATCATCTGCCCCATTTGACTCTCTGTCATGGTCTCCTACTTGCCTCCCTACTCCAGCTTCACCAACTCTTTGCTGTTCCTGGAACATGTTATCCTTGTCCCCACCAGAGAGCCTTTGCACTGGGATTGTTCCTCTGCCCAAAATGCTTGACCCCCGGACACCTGCTCAGGTCCCTCCCTCACCTCCACTAAGTCTTGCAAACCTTAACCTCTCAGGGATGCCTATCTTGACCACCTCACTCCCTGCTGACTTGCACCTTCCCCATACCCCTCATCCTGCTCTACTCTTGCTTCCCCCACAGTATGTAGCATGTCTTAACACGCTGCACACTTTCTTTTCTTCTTCTTGTTGCTTATTGTTCTGTCTCCCTGTGCTAGGAGGTCAGCTCCTTGAGGCCAGTGGTCTTGTTCACTGATTACCCCAAGTGCTCAAATAGTGTGTGGCACATGGCAGACCCTTAATAAATACTCGTGAATTGAAAAACGATGTTCTCCTCCGTAGGTGGTAGTGGAGACGGGGGCTGAATGGAGGAGGGAAGGCTCAGGCATGAAGAAAGTGAATTTTCTAAAAAATGACAGATTTTGAGGGAACATTTATCATTTGATTCTAATTACAAGTCAAGGGAAGGGACCTCCAGGCAATGTCTAGGTTAAAAAAAATCACAAGGAGACAGAAAGCAGATGAGTGGTTATCTCGGGTGGGGCAGTGGGGGTGTGTGGCGTGTTGGCGCAGGGACGGGAGTGACTGCTAATGGGAGCAAGTGTTCTTTGGGGGTGATGGAGATGCCCTAAGATGAGATTAGGGTGAGAGCTGCACGACTCCATGAAAATACTAAAATCCACTGAATTGTACACTTTCAGTGGGTGGACTCTGTTGCGTGAATTATGTCTCAATAAAACTGTTAAAAATGCACACTTAACTGAAGCATCCTACAGTGTCAAATCTAAAGCTGAAAAAGAAACATAGGCTGTTATTATTTCTTATCAGTCATCTGGATTTTCCCTGGCTTGAGTTTGGAATCGGAGCTGGGAGAGCCTTCCTTAGCCCTCATGGGCTGCCAGAGACATCTACTAGTCCGTAAAGAAATGCAAACAATATTTTTGAGCAAGGTTTAACTCAAGAGTAATTTATTTGGATTAAATGCCTTTCCCTTAATAACTTCCAAACCTCCCCAAATTCTGGTCTTTTTTAGGACCAGCAGTTTTGGAAAGCAAGCAGCCTCTTGGTGTGAAACTGAGCTTAGTATGGATTGGACACTTTTGAACTTGTAATGCCAAGAAAGACTCTAGCCATGTTGACATTTACCGTCTACAGATAGCCACTTGTCCCACACATCACAGATTTCTGTTTGTCTGAAGCTATGAACTGAGATGCTGCTTGGCTAACAGTCCTGTGAACCTTCTTTCAACTCACTGATGTTCTGGTTATCTAGTAACATGTATGGAACAATGACAGCATGTGATGATTAAAATGATGGATAGAGACAGCTCAATGAGGACCATTCTCCCTCTCCCGGGGAGCTCAACAGCACACTCTGTTAGGCTAGGAAGGGCGAAACCTTCCTTCTGCTCACCTGCCCATTTCTCTGCTCACAATCTTGACATGAGCTTGCCCAAGCACAGAAGGTCTGGTTGAAATGTCAGGAGGCTGCTCAGAGTCCTGGCTTCAACCATTTCACTAGGCAGTCCCTAAGATGTGAGCAATGCTGTGATATAGGAAGATTCTTGGGGACTGTTAGGTCTCCAAGAAATTCCTGAGGACATAGCCAATATCTCATCAATAGCCAAATTGAAGGAAGAGACACTCACAGTTATTTTCTGCTCATTGATGAAACAGAGGGTTAGAGAGACAGAGAAACTTGCCCTGTATCTCCCAGCTGGGGAGAGGAAGAGTTGGGATGCCAACCCAGAGCCAGTGCTTTTGATTGCTGAGACACTGCTTCCCACCCGCCATATGCATATCACTCAGCTGGGTGCCATGATGGGCGCAGGGATGACCAAGGCCTCCTTGTTCCCTCTGCTAGCACTGTCCAGCGCAGAACCTAACGATTTTAATTAGAGGATGTCATATTTGGTACTCTAGTAGAAATGCAAAGGGCCATGGAAGTGAAATGTGTGGGGGAGAGTTGCCAAAAAAACCCAACTGTTCAAAACATAGATGCTCTGCAAGTCATTACGCCATCCTTGCAATGGGGGTCATGTGAGTCTTCCTGGTCAAGACCCAGCATGAACTGAGGGTCTTTCAGAATGTGGGTGGGTGTTTGGGATAAAATTATTCTGACCATGCAATCTGGATGCTTGGACAGAGTATCTACATCAGCTTGTTTTAGTATCATTTGTACACTTGTCCTCTGGGAAAAAGACAGTATGTCTCTTACAGAGACGTTACGAAGATTAATGAGTTGATACAAGAGACGTGCGCATTTACCAAGTGCCTGCCACAAGCCAGGCCTGTGTTCACATCTCTGGAGTTCCTGTCTCTGTTACACATAGGATGGGGCCTTACGTGTAGTAAGTGCTCAATAAGTGTGAGTTGTTATTGTTATGTCTCATTAATCATAGGTTCTAGAAAATTGAGTACCAGCTACTAGGACTTAACTGCATAAGGTCCTGGTTATTTTGTTGCACAATGAGAGAGGAGCTGGCTCGTTCTCTTCCGGGGGTGGCTGAGGTGGGCGGAAAGGGCATAAGGGAGAAGAGTGCTCACTAAGTGTCATTGCTATCTGGGGAGAACTTGGTTTACTCCATGCATGGTTGTAGTTGACAAAAGGGCACAGTATTAGACATACTATTTGTCAGGGCACAACAATTTTTCACAAAATAGTTGGCAACATTAGGAAAGCATGGGATTTCCATTCTCTAGCCTGATATTGTGTAAAAGATTTGATAAGAGGATAACCCCATTCCCTGAGGGAGCAGCATTTGTAAAACTGACTCTTTTAAGCAGTATTGAAACAATTAATGAGTACATTTCGGGTGTTCTCTGTTGGGACTTCAACCAATGATTTCTCTGTGAGAGAACATTTAAATCAATATTTTTCTACTTCCCCTCAAAAACATAGTTTTGGTCTAAAAATGATAGTTTTAATGGATGTGATTTGGTACACTTCAGTTGTACCATCTCTAGAGTCATGAAAATGCTTATTGTAAACAAGACCCACTTGCCTACCCATTTTCTTATATGAAAGACCCTGGGCCTTGGTCATCAGCTTGCATTGTGGATTTTACCGGCCATAGATAGGAATGAATCACAGGATTTTCAGGAGAAATAAGTTCAAGTGATTGGAAAACAAAGATTTCCAGAAAAAGAGAAATCAGCCAGTTTCTAAAACACCAAATAAATGAGATTCTCCCATGAAATGCACAAATGTGTACCAAGAGCTACCGGGAGCTCTTCTTAGCTCCAGCGCAAAGGCCAACTAGATCCAACATTGGCCTTGGCTTTGTAGTAAAATCTATAACAAATATAGAGTTTCTCTTTGTATTTGATGAAATTGAACAGAGAAAAAAAAGAATATGATATTTATGTCAACATGTTAATATATTACTCACCATGTACCTGAACATGTCTATATGGTTCTCTCAAAAGTAAGGATTATAATGATGGCGGTAATAGTGATAGTATGTAACATTTATGGAGTGCTTACTACGTGCTTGCCATTCTGCCAAGCGTCCTACATACACCGCCTCCCTTATCACTCTCAACAACCTATGACGTAGGTGGTCCCATCCCCATTCCACAGTCAGGGAATCTAAAGTTAACAGATGTGACCCCTTTGCCCAAGGTCATAAAGATTTTTAAATGGGAGAGCCAGGAATTGAAGCCAGGTCTTGTGGATTCAGACTTTAGGTTGTAAACCACTACACTTTCTGCCTTTTACAAGAATAATAGTGGTTACATGCATTCATAGCACCTTTTTACATAAGTTACATGATCCGATGTTCACAACCCTCATTTTATTATATCTTTTTACAAATGAGGACACCGAGGCTCCTATGTTAAATGTCTAAAGGTAAAGACTGGAATATGGGAAAATCAAAGTTATGTCCCCTGGCCCCTAAGCCAAGTTTGTTTTTGAAGAATCTGAGCTTAAATCTTTTCTAAGTGGAAGGTCCTGACCACGAATTGTCGATATTGCTACCTATGTAGTCAAAAGCTGAGCAACAATTGCACCTTTGGGGTATTTTAAAAAAAAACATACAATTTCTAGCTCAGAATATTAGGCAGCTGAAATTTTAATATCTGGAACACAGGGTTTGGACAGGTTGACACAAATGATTTGAAAAGTTCACTCGTGATGAATCTGAAAGTCTCTCACATGCCCAGCACAGCGTTAGCGAGACACACATTACCTAAGAAGCAGGCAGACATTTCTTGTTAGATGTGAGACATTTTCTGAGTTCAATAAAGGTTACGTGGTTGTTCAGAAAATTAGAAGTTCTATTAATAATCACTGCTCCATTTGATTGAGGATATTGTTCCTATTATTCTGTAGTTGAGTTCAGGAGAATAAGCCTTACAAATACACCAAGTGGGGAGGAGTGTGTGAAAATGAACTGCCCCTGAGTCCTGACCCCTCTTATGCCACCAGGCTCCGTCCCATATCGATGCTGCCAGAAACGTTTATAAAGGGCTTACCAATGAATAGTTCCTTAATAAAGGAAAGGTGCTTTTCGTGAAATGCTAAGAGACAGCTGGAAATGGGACACTGGTAGTTGCTCAAAGGGAAAGTTTGGAACAGTACAATGGACAAAGCCGGCTGACTGCTCCTTACAAAAACGGCCGACTTTCCAACCCAAAAGCTGAGTGCTGTTTGGTTACCAATTGCCCCTAGCTCCAAAGCCACCCTTCTATTCTCTGCTCTGTGTCTCTGGGGCCCGGACTTTGCAAACTCTTTCCCACAGTCCCTTGCCCGAGGGCATTCTATTCGATTCTGCCACGAGGAGGCACTAGAGGGAGAGGGGAAGGTGAGAAGAGGGAAGGCACTTCCCTCTTTTTCATGCCCCCCCCCCCACCCCTCGTGAGCACCTGCCGGCAGCAGCTACTGGTGGGAACCTCCTATGTCTTTGGCCATTTCCAGAAGCAGTCTCTCTGTACCCCATAGAGGTTCTAGCAGCAGCTGGTTGGAGCCCTTTCCCAGCGCTCTGAGAGCCAGCTCCCCAGGACAACTGCCCTGAGCTGGAGCCTAGTAACCATGTCTCTAAGGGTGAGAGCTGCCTCTCGCAGCTGGGTTTCTTCACCTTCCTTCTTGCTCTTTGGGTGCTCCAGCCCCGGTGCAATAACCAATTGCTTGTACCAGATCTTTCTGGCGGTTGCCTGTGGATGGCATGACCCGGCCTCAGGTTGCATGTTGGCAGCAGGTGCAGTTCCATGACACATTAGAGGCCCAGAACCAGCGGCACTGACTGAATTCAAACATGCTCCTGCGAAGTGTGAGAAATTGTTGTTTCCAGCCAAGAACTGAGCGAGGGGTGAGAAATGACAACCCCCGGAGCTGAAGGGTAGTTAGAGTGGAAGACTTCAAAGGGTTACGTTTCTTAAACTTTTTTTTTAAAGCATAAGAAGAATACCTGTTCACATGGAAATGTTTGCAAACACAGAAAGTATAAAGGAGAAAAAAAATTGAAACCTGTCCTAGAGTTAACCACTGATATTTTGACCTATTCTTTCTAGTCTTCCCCCATATTGCTACAGATTTTAAAAGAATTGTTATTTTTTTTTTTTAAGATTTTATTTGTTTGACAGAGACACAGTGAGAGAGGGAACACAAGCAGGGGGAGTGGGAGAGGGAGAAGCAGGCTTCCCGCGGAGCAGGGAACCTGATGCGGGGCTCGATCCCAGGACCCCGGGATCATGACCTGAGCCGAAGGCAGACGCTTAACGACTGAGCCACCCAGGCACCCCAAGAATTGTTATTTTTAACTGACACTTGGTCTCTAGTATTTTCACATGACAACGTGAGGAACTCAACTCCCAGAGGGATGTGATTTTGCCTCATTACAAGGACAACTTGTCTTTTCTGCTCTGGGACTGGATCTCTCTAGCAGGGGCTGTTTACCTCTGACCCAGAAACTAGACAATGGCCAGGTCTATAGGTGCCCAACTCTGGTATGCTTGTTATGCCTTCTCAGTGGGGATCACAAAGTAAATAAGAAATCTGTACACATTCAGGAGGAATGCTTAGTATATTATGAGTGGGCTCCTGGGGTGAGTCTATGAAAATTTTTGAAGGAATATAGAACACAATAGTCTGCTCTGTAAGGAGTGGCATGTTTGGACGGAGAGGTGGGACAAATGTGGTACCAATTACCCTGGTCCGTAACACATATTTGGTATTTGGGTACTTCTGCATTCATTCATTCATTCATTCATTCACAACTACTTCCCAAGTGTCTACCAAGGCAGGGCAGAACACTGTGCTATTTGCTGGATACATGGATATGACAAAGTTGCTGTCCTTTCTCACAAAATTTATAGCAATAAGAATCAAACTCCAGAAAGAAGTGATTAGAGGACCAAGCACGTAGCCTCATGTCACTTTTCTTGACTAATAAAGCATCTTATTATTACACCCATTTGTCCTTGGCTCATTCACAGGTACACCTGTCACCAACCCCTTGGACTCTTGAAAAGTCTTTGGTTTTGAGATTTGTTTCAATAAATTGGCGGGTAGTATTAACCACCTGTTGGTCCAAAGTTTCAGTCTCCATCTGCCTTAAAATTATTTATCTGGTAGAAAATATAACCATCATGAATCTTTAGGCTTCAAGTAACATAGCATTGAAATATATGAAGTTAAAAACTGCAGAAAGTTCAGGGCAAAATAAATGGAAACACAACAGTAGTTGAAGACTTTAACATACCTTGCATTCTGTGAAAGATTAAGTATAAAACAAGAAAGAATATCAGAATATTATTAATAATGTTAATCTAGCATTATTATGAAATTTTATACCTGAAAAACCTAATAATTACAGAATAATGGAAAGAAACCCAAATAATTATAAAATGTGACCAGTATGTGATAATCTTGCCCAAAGTTGAAATATTTGAGGCAAAATAATGTTTCCACAACATAATCAACTTAGAAGTTTTAAAAAAGAAAAAGAAAAGCAGACACATACAAAACGAAAAACTGCAAATGCTTGAAAACCAAGAAAGTCCTCCCCTAAAAAACTCAACTCATCAAGAGGATATAACAACTACAAATATATATGCACCCAACATTGGAACACCTAAATATATAAAGCAAATTGAACAGAATTGAAGAAAGAAAGAAATGAACAGCAATATAATAACAATAGGGGACTTTAATCTCCATTTTCATCAATGGATAGATCACCCAGACAAGAAATCATGGGAGAAAATTTCTCAACAATGTGGAAATTAAACAATATGCTCCTGAACAACCAATTAATCAAAGAAGAAATCAAAAGGGAAATCAAAAAGTACCTTGAGATAAGCAAAAATGGAAATACAACATATCAAAAACTTATGGGCTGTAGCAAAAGCAGTTCTAAGAGAGAAGTTTAGAGTGATAGCTCCATTAAGAAAAAAGAAAAATCTCAAAGAAACAACTTAACTTTATACCTTTTGCTATAAACTTTTGGTTAATCTACTTATAGTTCTGACAATTTTATCTTTCAAAAAATCAACTCTTGGTTTTGATGATATTTCTATTGTCTTTTTAAAAAGATTTTATTTATTTTAGAGAGAGAGAGAGAGAGAGAGAGCACACAAGCAGTGGGAGGGGCAGAGGGACAGGGACAAACAGACTGTGCACTGAGCACAGAGCCTGATGCAGGGCTTGATCCCCTGACCCTAAGATCATGACCTGAGCTGAAATCAAGAGTCGGGTGCCCAACCAACTGAGCCACCCAGGCACCCCGCTATTGTCTTTTTAGTCTCTACTTCATTTATTTCTGCTCTTCTCTTTATCATTTCTTTCTTTCTGCTAACTTTGACCTTAGTTTATTCTTTTTCATTTTCCTTGAGGTATAAGCATGGTGATTATAGTTAATAATACTGTATTGTACACTTGAAGTTTGCTAAGAGAGTAGATCATAAGTGTTCTCGCCATAAATACACACACACACACACACACACACGATAACCATATGAGGTGATAGATATGTTAATTAACTTGATTGTGGTAATAATTCCATAGCATATACATCTATTAAGTCATAACATTGCACACCTTAAAATCATTTACAACCCACATATATATAATTTTTATTTATAAATCATACCTCAATAAAGTTGGAAGAAAACCCCCAAATACATCATGTATTTAACACTAAGTATGTTAGAAAAAGAACTCAGAGTAAAGAAAAGCTGAAAGAAGTCAGAAAGCTTATTGAGTTAGAAAATACAGTAACATGACTATGAAGAAAGATATCCAAAAGTTAACTCTTAGGAAAAAACAAAGACAAAACAATAAATAGGTGAAGTATCAACTGACCTAATTAAAAAAAGAGAGAAATAGTAATTCACAAAATTAGGAATAGAAAAAGGAATTAGTTACAGATCTGAGAATTAGAACAATTATAATAGATGACTTTGAATAACTTTGTGCAAATAAGTTGAAAACCCTGATTAATTCATTTTCTTAAAAAATATAAAGTAACAAAATAAAAGACAAGTCCATAGAGACTAGTAATCACAGAAAAAATTAAACACTGTCAAAGAATTACCCTACCCTTCCCTGAAAGTACCAAATCCAGATGATTTCATGTATGGATTATTTCATAGGAAAAAAAAAAAGCTATGTAAACTTTCTTAAAGCACAAAGAAAAAAAAAACATTCCCAATGATTTTTGTGAAACCAGTATGATATGATACCAAAAATATAAAAAAGACAGCATAAAAAAAGAAATCTGCCCCGATGACTTATTTATATTGATGGAAAAATCAGTAAATAACTCTTGGAAATTAATCAAAAGAACAACAGATCAGATTAAATGGAGTATTTCCAGGAAAACAAGGATGGCTTAGTATGAGGAGCACTAAAATTGCTAATCATAGTAATAAGTTCACTGAGTAAAAAAGTATTTGATCTTGAAGGATACCAAAATGGAATGTGATGATATTCATTGCTTGTTCCTGACAAATTAAAAACCCACAGAGAAGCAAGACTATATGAATATTATCTTGACATAATATTAGATATGTGCAAAATTTGGGAAAGAAAAATGAGGGGGAATTAGCCCTATCACATATTAAAACATACTATCATGCCTTCATGATTAAAACAATGCAATATTACTACATGAATAGATAACAGATCAATGGAACAGAATAGAAGTTCAGAAAATAAAGAAAATAAAGTTTAGAAATCTCACTATATAGAAACTGAGAATATGATAAAAGCTGACTTATTGAAGTCATGGAGTTGGGGCAACCAATAAACCACCTAGGACCAAAAGTCAATGTTGAATCTGTAACTCATACCTTATACTTTATAACTTGGTTAAATGCCAAGTATAGGAAAGATTTAAATGTAACAAATGAAAGTCATAGAAAAAAACCATGTGAGAATTCTTTCATAGCTTTAAAATGGGGAGACTTTCTAACTATGGTGCAAAATATAGAAACTACCACAATCTAACTTTTTAAACACCTGTAACACCCATATCTTGAACACCTATAAAAGGAGGTATGTAAAAACATCAATATCCATCAATAGGGACCAGGTAAGTAAAGGATCTGACGGTCACCCAATAGAATGCTATATGAGTGTAAAAAAAGAATGATGGAACTCCTTATGAGTTGATACTGAATAAACTTTAAGAAGTACTGTTAGGGACGCCTTGGTGGCTCAGTTGGTTAACTGGCTGACTCTTGATTTCTGCTCAGGTCATGATCTCAGGGTTGTGGGATCAAGCCCTACATCGGGCTCCTTGCTTAGCAGGGTGTCTGCTTGGGATTTTCTGTCTCCCTCTCCCTTTGCCCGTCCCCCCACTTGCACGCTCGCATGCTCTCTCTTTCAAATAAATATATAAAATCTTAAAAAAAAAAGAAATATTGTTAAATGAGAAAAGCAAAGTGCATAATGGTGTATATGGTATGAGACGTCTATGAACACAAAGAGAAAGAATATATAGGTGTGTATACAAAGGATATCTATGCATGGACAGGACACCCAAGAAATGAGCACCATTGCTGGCCTTGATGATTAAGGGATGGGGGTTGGAGGGAGACTTCACTGCAGTCTTGTTATTACCCTTTAGATTCTGAACTATGTACAGAATTTAGTATCTGTTCAAAAGAATGAGATGATACAATACAATGAAATGAATACTGTAGAAAGGTAGAAAAACTTGCGGGAAAATTCAGAGGTAATGCATACTTTACAAAATTGTTGTGAAGACTAAATGCAACAACATGACAGAAATAAAGTGTTCTTGATTTTATATCTAAAATCTTCTTGTTTATTAAGTGTGACTTTAAAGGAGGAGTTATAAATGCAAGTGCCCACTGGGGCTAGACATTCATTCATTCAGCAGATATGTATCAGTGTGAGCTCTGGGATATGGCAGTGAACAAACACAGGGAAAAAAATCCCCTCCTTCATCAGCTTTCAGTCTAGAGAGAGATGGCACAGGCAATTAAACAAGCAAATGTCCTATCGAACATTAAACCGTGAAGCGGGCGTGCAGCCATCATTAGTGAGGTCAGGTTAGATGATAATGGGGGTGAGGGATGCAGGCCTGGCTGTTTTCTTTACAAAGGAAGCAGCAGGAATTCTCATCCAGGAGCAGACTGTCCTGTAGTGTTGTGGGAATAATTTTGCCAGAACTTCAGATTTTCTGGAGGACATCAGAAATCCAAATTTGTACTTGAAATCTCTTGATTTTTAAATCTCGACTCAATTTTTAAAGAAAACCATCGCATCGTCCAAATAAAACACATGTAGCTGGCCAAGGCTGGCCTGGGGGATGGCCAGTTCAAATCTCTAAAGAAATGAGATTGAGTTTTAAAACAAACACATCAGAACTTGTAAGCCCTGTCATCTAATGAAGATATGCATGTTTTCCATTTCTGCAAACATTTCTGGAACTCCTCATTGAGAACCAGTGGGCTCTTTAGATCCATTTTTTAAAAATTTTTTTTGGTTCCTCATATAAGAAAATCTGTATCATTTTGGATTTAAATCTTATTTGGACCAAATGCTATTACTCAGCTTGATTCCTAACTTTATTCACCAGACTTGATTCTTTATAACATTGGGTTTTTCTAAAAATCAAATTTACTCTCAAAAGATTGAGGATGCATTTAATAATATACTCTTGCCTTTGAAGGCAGTCCCAAAGAGGAGTTGTAAATCATTTAGAGTAAGGGCAGTGTCACTAAAATAAATATGTTCCCTTCTAAGGTCACTATTGAAGAGGATGGCACTTAAGTGTGTAGGAGTCAACACAAGGGTTCCAGTTTCACAGGCATTTAGGAAAATGCTCAATAATTTGGATTCAGTTGATTGTTATAGGGCGTTGTTTTGTTTCAATAAGAGCTCAGTTCTTTGGACCCGACTGCATGCTATGAGGCCGTTCATTCTAGGGATCCTTGGCATCCATATCCGCCCAAACAAAGGCTCTGTGCCAAACACAACCAGCACATACACCATTTTTATTTTCCTATGACCAATGGCTTAGTTTCTGTGGTTGGCTAATGACATTAGTCATGTAGAATCACAGTGAAGAAGAATACAGAGTTTTTATGAGCCTGTGACAGCTTGGATTTTCCTCCCTAACAACATGTATGAATCAGAAGCCACAAGTTTGCATTTTAGAAATATCTGCGGTAGTTAAGAAACACACACTGCACTTGTTGTTATTATTATATTCCCCTAGAAATCGAGTGTCCCTGGGAAGAGTGTGAAAGTGGTATGGAGGTGTCGGCCAAGATACTGACTGCAGCGATCCCATTGTTGTCAAGTGCTTATGCTTCCTTTGCTCTTAGTTAATGGAAAATCTGCACAATTTTCATCCTGTAGGCCTAGAACCTATGCTAAAGCAGAATATCTAAGATCAAAGATGTCATAACTGTCTGTCCATCTATCTATTCACCCACTCTCTCTCCCCTCTCCTTCCCCACTATATTCTCTCATGAAATATTTGAGTACCTACACCGATTACCCACTTCTAGGCACACAGTATGAAACAGAAATAATACATGGTATCTGTCCTTATGGAGCTTACTGCCTTTGGGGTTAGAACAGACACTAATCAAGTTAATTATGCAATTCAAGGTAGAATATAGCTCTGTTAAGTGTTATAAGGGACAGACTAAAATGCAGGCTTTGACTTAGTCAAGGAAGTCTTAGAAGAAATGATGAGCGGGATGAGATTCCTGGAAGTGCCCCCAGGGATGAGATCAAAGTGTGAGTAGGGGTTGCCCTCGTGAAGGGGGACAGAACGGCAATCCCAAGCATAGGGATAGAGTATGCATAGCCTCATTCTCTGAGCGGGGAGAGAGCCTGGCCCAGGTAAGGGGTGACAGAAGGCCCTTGCAGGCTGAGGAGTGAGGGTAGGGAGCATGGGATGAGATGGAGCTGGGGAGGCAGACAGGAGGCTAACCAGGCAGAGCCTTTAGGTCATGGACATAATTTTATATTTATCCTAAATTAGTATAGTCTGAAGGCTCTTAAGTAGAGGAAGTGGAAATGATTAGATTTGCCTTTCAAAAATTGCTGTGACCATTTGTGTTGTAAGAGTCAGAAGAGGCCTACATTTGCATATGAATAAATGGTCACGGAAGGCATTGACATGGCATTCTCCTGTGGGAATCTGAGCAGCTAGTGAGCTAGTGGAGAGGGTCTATGGGATACAAAGAAATCCTGGAGAGTTTTGTGTCATGGAATCTAAGGGAAGAGCATCATGTCAGGAAGGAGAGAGTGATCAGTGGTGTTGAATGCTGCCGAGAGGTCAAGTAAGATGAGGTCTGGAAAACGTTCACTGGATTTAATGACATGAAGGTCATCAGTGAACTTAATGAGTGTTATTTGCTTGGTAAGAGGGGACCCGAAACCAGACAGATCAGGTTGAAGAAAGTGGGAGATGAGGACCCAGAGTGCACATTGCTGACACTTTTGAGAAGTTTGGCTGCAGATGAGAGAAGAAATCATTGGGAGTTAGCCGCAGGGGATATGTGGACGATAGGCATTTTTTTTTTTTTTTACTTTTTAAAAAAATATTTTATTTATTTATTTGTCAGATAGAGAGAGAAACAGAGAGCACAAGCAGGGGGAGTGGCAGGCAGAGGGAGAAGCAGGCTTCCCGCTGAGCAGGGAGCCTGATGCAGGACTCGATTCCAGGCCCCTGGGATCATGACCTGAGCTGAAGGCAGACGCTTAACCGACTGAGCCACCCAGGCATCCCAGGCATTTTTTTTTTTTTTAAATAAGAGATGTGAACATGTTTAAAAACTGTTAAGATGGATGCAATATATGAGAGAGGGAGGGAGGGAGGGGGAGAGAGAGAGAGAGGAGAGGAGAAAAGGGGAGAGATGGAGAAAGAAGAGTTAACTGATCCTGAAAAATTCTTGGGCAGGGATCCCATCCAGAGAAGGGACAAGTCTCCTACTACAAGGGAGGAAGGGAGGACGGGCACAGACACAGGTGGCTTCTTCATGTGTTTGGTGTCAGGATAATTCAAGTTTGTGTGTCTTATTTTCTCTAGAGCAGGAAGTGAAGTTTTCAGATGAGAACAAAGGAAGACGGGGATGGTAGAGGTTTCTGGAAAATGAAGTCTGAAACAGTCATTACAGAAAGTGGAAGAGTATGTTGAACAGAGACACTTAGTAGGACTTCAGGGCAATGTTGAAGGCCCATCTGAGGTTGGTTATCTGAATTCACAGAAGCAACCATCAGCTCAGTTCAGTGACCTGTTTTTGTTTTTTTTTTTTGGTCTAACTTGGGCTGGAAAAAGCCCTGGGCATGAAGTTAGAAGCCCCAGGTTATGGGTTGTGAGAGCCATAGCCTGTCATGTGACTTCAGGCACAGCCATCTTTAAGTTCCTAGTTTCTTCAGCTTATCAAATTGATGAGGAGAACAAAGGCATAAGAAATATAGATAAAATTAAATTTCCTTACAACTTGCCAAGTCCTTGAGATGCACACAGTATGACATTCCTCAAAGAACCCACAACTGTCTTAATGTTACTGCTTTGCCAGAGGCATATAGCAACCTTAGCTTGACCATAGCCAGACCTCTAGGATGCTGTAAGTCTTCTTTAACATATGAAAATCCTTTTGGCAACTTTTGTCTCTACCCCTCCCAGCTTAAAATTATATAATCCACAGCTTCTCACAATCCCAGTGCAGCTCTTTCTGCCCATGGGTAGTGCCCCCATGCTTTAACAAAAACACCTTTTGCACCCAAAACATCTCAAGAATTCTTTCTTGACCATTCACGCCTGGCCCACATCACATCAAAATGATGAGATCAGATTAGATGCGACCTAAGGTCTCTTTCTAGTCCTAAACTACCATGAGTAGCCTTGACATTCATAGAGAGACCTTCATAGCTTATCAAGATTTTTCTATTGTTACCTTTGGTTTTAATTTAAAAATGAAATAGATCTTTATAAAATCTATAGGAAAATACATGCTTCACAGGAAACAAGAAATCTAGATAATTTATTCAGCTATATTCAACGGATCTATCATGTCTTGTGTCTCTACATCTGAATCAGGGGTTGGCACCCTTTATCTGAGTGGGGCCAGATAGTAAATATTTCCGGCTGTTGGGGCCAGTCAGTCTCTTCTGCAACTACTCCAGCACACCACGTGGTGTGAAAACAGCCACAGAAAATGCATAAGTGAATGAACATTGTCCAATAAAACTTTATTTATGAAGACAGGCAGTGGGCTGGATTCAGCCCTCCGTTATGGTTTGCTGACCCCTGATCTAAACAGTAGGATACTCCTGTTTCTTTTATTGGGAAATGTTCATTCTTAATTTGGCCCAAGAACAAAGCACTTTGTGCAACTGACATGCAGTGAGTTCTGTAATGCACTGAGCGCAGAGGCAAAGCAAGAGAAGGTACGTGGTTGGGCACACATCGGGAAATCTCCCAGCTGGGATCGAGCCTGGGGAGTTCGAGCTGAGCCCGACATTCAGCAGCTGTTGCTGCAGCTTCAGCTCGGACAACTCGGCAGTAATGTGGTTTGGCACCTCCAACCCGGAGCAACACTTCCCAACCAGCCAGGGCGCCAACAAGGAACTGACTGCGTGAAGAACCACGTCGGTAGCTTTCTGAGATCAAATACACACAACCCTCTCTTTGTAATAAATTATTTACCACAGGCTTGGAGAAGTGTTTTTTTGAACAGAACAGAGAGGAAGGAAGAGAAGGTGAAAGGCAGGATTCTAGGAGCAGGCTTAGGCACCAAGACCGGGGCCTAGAAATCATTTGGGGGAAGCTGAAAAACTCAAGCAGGGCACCCAGCAATGCAAGCGACGCCTGAGGGCCAACGGGGCGGGAGGGTCCCGCCAGTCTGAGGCTCGGAGACAGGAAAAGCCTGAAGGATCAGCTGCTCCGTTAGCTCCCCTGGGTGGGCCTGGTTTCAAACCAAAATAAGCTCGGGAGAGCCAGAGGGGAAGAAGGAAAGAAACAAACAAGTATAGCTTCAGCTTACATTTTCTCCCAACCAACAGTCCAGGCCCTGAACTCAGCCGCCTGAAACTCACGTGCTCCTGTGTGTTGTCCAAGCCTTTTCTGGACTGTTGCTTTGTACTCTCTGGCTATCAATCTCACATATGTTAGACTAAAAATGTGTTCGGCGCCATCTCTTTTGCTTTTGTGTCGAGTTGCATACAGACACACTGTTAGCCTCCAGGTGATGGCCGGCCCCGTGATCAGTAACTTAGAGGCTGGACCTGAGCAGCAGGTCTGACTCTCTTCTCTTGTTTGACAGGAGGTAACTGGCCGATAGAGACGCTAAAGAATTAGAACCAGGTTACTAGTAAGTAGCAAACCCAGAATTCTGACTCGGGGGCCCCAGCTTTTCACCTCTCTGTTCACTGCCTTTTCTAGAGGTTAGCATTAGAAAGAACTCCAGAGATGCTGGATCCAGCTCCTTATTTTTAGATGTGGATATGGAAAATTAAGTGGCTTGCCCAAGGTCACAGAGCCACTGGCAGAAAAGCTAACTTGGCCTCCAGACGCTTCCTTCGTGCTCTGCCTGCAGAGTCCTAGGCTGCTCAATGAGTATCCAATAACTTCCATAAATATCTATCAAAAAATTGAGGGTGAATGATCAGATGCCCTCTGAATTTATTTTTGGATACTGGAAGACAGGACTATGTGGTGTTAGGACTCTTCCTATACAAAGACAAATTGGCCAAGGTGAATGGTTAAGGAGTCACTTTATTTATTTATTTTTTTAAAGATTTAAAACATTTATTTAGAGAGAGCGTGCGCCCGAGAGCAGGAGGAAAGGTGGAGGGAGAGGGATGGAGAGAATCTCAAGCAGACTCCCCACTGAGTGCGGAGCCCAGGCTCAATCTCACTGTCCTGAGATCATGACCTGAGCTGAAATCAAGAGTCAGATTGGCCAACTGACTGAGCCACCCAGGCGCCCCATGGAAGTCACTTTAAATCACCAGGAACATGAGGTAAATAAGTGCCAGCATGCTTTAAAACAGGAGCAAGTTGCTCATTTCAATGATGGTATAAAAAGGATTGGGCTTCCCTAAGCTTAGAGCAAAAGAGATAATGCAAGACAAAGAACACTGTTAAATGAAGCTGATGGAAGGCAGAAATGAACTTTTTTCTTAATGGCATATACCATTTAGGAACGAAAGAGATCTGTATCACCTTAAGACTCCCAGAGCATTTGTTTTGATCGTTCAGAGAGGACCTAGCCTTGAAAAGTAGAATCAATAGCAGCTTGAGTCTAAGTTTTTTACAACAGTGCACTACAGAGCGGGAATTGTTGTTCCTTCTTACTTTTCTCTCTCTCTTTTTTTTTTTGGAAGGAAAAATAGCTTAACTCCTGGAAGTTACTTTCCATATCAGAGACTAGAAGGCTTTTTTTTTTTTAACATATCAGAAAGTTCTCAGCATTTGAAGGAAGCTCTTCTATTTGTTTTAAAACAGGTGCAAAAGAATTCAGTTACAGGTTTAAATGATTTAGTTAATTTTCATTAACAAGTCCTTGATGTTCATCCATAAAAATAAGTAATAAAATGTATAGGTGTGCAAGTTTTTTTTAAAATGCTTTCCTGAGATGTAACTCCTAAACATACAATTTATCCATATAAAGTGTACACTTTGATAGATTATAGGATATTCACAGATACATGCAATTATCATCACAGTCAATTCCAGGACATTTTCATCACCTCAAAAAGAAACATCTTACCCTTTCTCTGTCACTTCTCTGTCTCTCCATTTCTCCCTGCTCCAATCAACCACTAATCTACCGTCTGTCTCTATGGATTTGCCCATTCTGGACATTTCACATCAACAGAATCATACAAAATGTGGTCTTTCTCGAGATTGGCAAGTTTTTGTTTAAATAATAATTTTGTTCAAAAAAGGAAAATATGGTGCCCAGGGGAGAAAATGAAGAAGCAGTTTTTCTGGGCACTCTGTGGGTGCACACACTAGTCAGGCAGGCCTTGCCAGACGTAGCACCTGAGACTCATCAGCTGTGAGGTGATGGCAAGATTGCAGACATGACTCTTTCACCAGTTTGCTCATAGGTCAGGCCTCCAGGCTGGACTTTGGATGTCAAGAATAACACGTAAGTTGGTCTTTAGGAAATAGTGCAGTTTCTATGATGGAAAGCAATATTTACCTATAAAGCTTCTACGTATAATAGTCATTCTATTCATTTATTCCTCTTGTAGATTTCTCTTATATCTTTATCAACTCCAGGTAGACATGGCTGGAGAAAAGACACAATCAAATTGACTGTCTCAGCATAGACACGTGACCACGAGCCTCACGTGAGCACTTAATGTTCTCCGACACACACTCTATTCCCTGGATCGTTCACTCTCCCACTCTCCTAGACAACTATTTCAAACCTTTACTATTCCATCAAATCTCAACAACTTCTCCCTAATCCTCCCTCTTAGCTAATGTCCTTTCTTCCTATGTCCCTGAGAAACTAGAAGCAACCAGAGAGAATTTCCCATGCTCTCAGGGCCAAATCTACTTCCTGACCATCATCTGTACCTATATATTCCGTTACTATAGACTAGTGGTTCTCAGACTTCACTGTGCATCAGAATCACAAGGAGAGCTTGTTAAAAAAGATTAGTTGGCCTCAACCCCAAAGTTTCTGAATCAGGATGTTTGGGGAAAGGCCCAAGGATTTGCATTTCTAGAAATTCTCAAGTGATGCTGATGCTATGGGCCTGGGACTACATTTTGGGGACCATGGCAGTAGATTCTGTGCTATCATCCTAACTAGGGTCAACCTTCCTGCCGTGCATTCCATCTCTAGCCCTTCTGCTCAGGAACATTGCTCCATCAATTCTCCCTTTTCCTTCCTGCCTCATCACTTGTCCCTTCTTTTTTGGGTCAACCCATTGACTAATAAACTTGTTGTTATTTCTTGGATCTTAAAAAATATATCTCTCTGGACTCTGCTTTACTCTTCAACTTCCCCTCTATTTCTCTGCTCCTTTTTGCAACAAAGAGCTGTCCATACTCCCTGATTTCAATTCCTCTCTGCCATTTTCTCTAATCAGCCTTGGCCTCTATCAGTCCCACAAAATTGTCCTAGTCAATGTAACCCTTGATACCCCAAATCACTAAATCCTCTGGTCAGTTTGAAGTCTCATTTTATTTGATCTATCAGCAGCATTTGACACAGCTGTTTACTACCTCTTCTTTGAAACACTTTCTTCTATGGCTTTCTGGGATAAGACACTTCCCTGATTTTTCCTTTCCCTCTTTCCTGGTACTTTCTTCTCTACCCATTGAGATGCTCCCAGAACTTACTCCTTGGACATCTTCTTTATTTGTACTCACTCCCTTGGTAATCTTGTTCTGTCTCTGGCTTTAAATACCATCCATATGCTGATAGTCCTCAAATGTCTATTTGCAGCCCAGACCTATCTTTGCATATCTATTGTGTACACTAATGGACATCTTAAACTTGACAGGTCTGAAACTAGATCATATACCTTTCCCATGCCCCCCCCACCAAGTTACCTCAAACAAACTTGTTTGTTGCACCCTTTGTCTTTCTCATCACCATAAATGATGATTCTAAATGACTCAGAATCAAAATATTCTTCTCACCTCCATAGTTACTATCATCATCTCCACCTGGATCATTATAGTAGCCTGGTCTTCTTGCTTTTATTTATTCCCGTCCCCAACATTTAATTCTCAAAAAGCAGCCAGAGGTGATCTTTTTAAAACATAAATTATGTCACACGACTCCACTGGTTGAATTATATGTCAGTTCATTTTGCCCCTCTGCAGAAACCCTGCAATGGTCTACCACACTCTGGATAACCAAAGTCCCTCATGACCCCAATTTCATCAGCCGCTCTTCCTCACTTCCTCCACTCCAGGCTAACCAACCTCCTTGCTGTTTCCCAGAAGTACCAGCCTTGCTCCTCCCTCAGGGTCTTTGAACAAGCCCCTGCTGGAAAGTTGCTCCCCCAAATAGTATATTCTTAAAGCTCTTACTCCCACTTTTTTCAAGTCTTTGCTCAAATGTTACCTTTTCAATATTTTACTTAACCATCTATTTGAAGTTATACCCCCACTCCACTTTCCTTCTTTCTCTCCATAGAGAGCTTTTCACCTTTTCATATACTACCTGATTTACTTCTTTGTATCACTTATTACCTATTTCTCCCCCAACTAGATCGTAAATTCCATGAGGATAGGATTTCCCCCCTATTTTGTTCATTCTTCTATCTCCAGTGCCTTCAACAGTGCTGGGCACATAGCAGTGTTTTGGCATATTTATTTGTAGAATTTATTTTCTTGCAAATTTATTTTTAGCCAATTTAGATGGTGAGTTAAAACTGCACATGTTTCCTAGAGCGTCTGGGCCCAGACCTGAAAGGCAATGGTAATTAATTAGTATAATATAGAGGGGCAAAGCATTCCTTTTTTAGTTTCAGACGTAATAGAAAATGATATTACTCTTCAGCTTTTTTATGACTTCCAGCCCTTTATATACAACAACATTAAGAAACTTTGCCATTTTTGGCTTTCTGCCAATCTCAACTTGGTTCCTGGACTGCTTCCAATTTTCCTTTCTCTCTTCCTGTTCTTTTTCACTCAGCAGCTGCCATATATTGAGCGCGTACGCCGGACCCTTTGTACACATTATCTTATTTAATCCTTACAAAACCCCTGCAAATTAGGGAGCATTATCTCTGTTTATCAAGTGAGGGGGCAGATGTGCAGAGAGGTAAGCTGGCTTCCTCAAGATCACACAGCTAATAAGAGGTTGAAACGAAACTTGTCAGGCCCAAAATAGATGCTTTACTACCTATATTATGATACCATCAATGTGCATAATGTAACAAATATACCCAATTTCCTAGCATTTAAATTTTGGCATCTTACTTCCCAGTGATTTTGGAAGATGACCCTGGGGATAACTTCATGATACACTGGATAGTAGATTTCATGAGGATTGGGGTAACAGTTAGATCTCTTTGCTGATATTTCCTCCATACAAGCACCAGGGCAGAGTGGCTACTCAATAAATATTTACAGAGTAATTTTCTGTTGAATTAGATGTAGATAATTACATTAATACATAGTTAATTACATTTAGAACATAACTATTATTATTATTATTATTAATTACATTTAGAACATATCTATTATTCATAAGTTAAGGATTACCTCTAGAAGCTTTAAAGAAGTAACTCTGTTGCAAAATGATGTCTTAGTTCTTAGGGTTTTGGAGCCACCAGTCCCGGGAAGGAGGAAGAAATGATTTTTTTGTCTCACCTTGGCATTGGCCGAGCATAATTATTAGATTCCTGGGTCTTCCTAAAATCATTTCACACTTGGAAGGACTCTCAACCTGAGGAAACTAAGGTCTAGAGAAGACAAATAAATCTCTAAATGACGCACAATAATTAGGGTCAGGGTTGAGTCAAGAATTCCGGCCATTTTGGTGCTTAAAAAAACCCCTATATTCCATCTTTTCATTTTTCTCCCCTGAAAAGTCACAGACAAACTTGGACGTAGAGAGAATCAGCTTTATTTAGAAGTTTAGGAAAGCTTTCTTTATATGTCTCAAATTACCACCTTGTTTTCTCAGTGGACAATGCTTAAGCTAAATGAGAAAATATATGAAAATCCCTTAGCACATTGGTTGGTATTGAGAAAACACTCATGAACTTAGAGACCACTATTATTACAAACAAGGTGATCTCACATTTTAGGTCATTCCTGTTTCAGGTAGATGAAACACTTAATCAGCTACCTGAAAATCAGTAAGTCTCAAATATTTGACAGTTGAAGAACCCCCCAAAACAATAAGTCCTGTGGTTACAAAAAGTGAAACTAGTCTTTGCGCTTCTAGTAGCACTATCCTAAAAGTCCACAAGAGGGCAGTCGCCCTCCCAGCAGAATGGCACCAGAGCTGTAGGTAGGAGGAAAGGAATTATGGGTGCTGAGGTAAGCTAATAATACCATTAATCAGAGTCATTATTTTATTATTATTATTACTTTTAGAGCCACTATTAAGATACTTTTAAGTAATGAGAAGTGCGATGAAGAAAATAAAACAGAGTAATGGAACAGAGAATGACTTGAGGGGAAAGTTAATGAGAACATTAGCTGAGCAGAGAATGAACCCTTGAAGGAGAAAGGGTCAGCCATGAGTAGACTGGGCCAAGGGTGTTACATCTGAAGGAATAGCAAGAGCCAAGTTGGAAAAGATCTTGGCCTGCTTGAGAGACAGAAAGAAGGTCAGTGTCATTGGAACATAAAGAAGGAGACAAAGAGGGAGGAGTGGAGGGAGCATCAGATCATACAAGTCACACGATTGGAGTTAGATCCCAGGTCTTTTTGACCCCAGAGTTTGTGTGCTGAATCACTATGCTATTCTGAACTCTGTGGAAAAAGCCAGAGGGCATTGATCAAGGCAGTAAAGTGGTACTTTTTGAAAACAATGAAAAGAGTTTAGAAAATGCCTGAGTAGCTTTCATTAAATAATTCATCAGAATTCACATGATTTTAGACCTTGACTTTATGAGGAAAAAGCACTATGATACATCCAACTAAATTTATTAAAAATTTTATGTCCCAAGAGTTAATCTGGTACAGGATGTCTCTTTATCTCTCTTTAGCACTGTATAATAATAACCAAGGTTTATAATGATTAGTACTACTCAGCTTTGCGCAGTGGCGGTATCGTAGCCAATGAGGTTTATCCGAGGCGCGATTATTGCTAATTGAAAACTTTTCCCTATAATGATTAGTACTAACATGTTTTAAAGGAAATACATCCAAGGATTTATGTAGAAAGGTGTTCCCCAGCATTAATGTTAACAAAAATTATAAATAACATAAATATGCAACAATAGGGGACTATTTGAATATATCAGCATGCCTCCATGCTTTTTTTCAAAGAATATTTAAGGCTATGTTAAGTGCTCATAGTGTACTGTTAGAAGCAAAACAAGCCACCAAATAAAAGCCATATATGAAGTATGAATCCAATTTTTAAAACTATACACAGATACATAAAATACTAAAAGAAAACACACCAAAATGATATGAGAATGATATGAGAATGTCTATGTATTTTTTATACTTTTCCATATTCATTTCTTAAAGAATGCATCCTTTTATAATCATAAAATCAATAATAAAATTAAATATTTGACATGGAAGTCTTAATCTTCATTTAAATTTTTCAAAATCTGTGTAGTGCTATTTTTTTGTATAGACGCTGATGTGGTTTTTGAGATGACAGAGAGAAAATATCATTGTATAAAGTTGGATCATGGAGTCTCCCTCCTTAAATACTTACAAATGAACAAAATTATATATTAAAACAAACCCAAACAAGATATTGCCAGCAACCACAAAGCAAAGAAAGGTGTATAACTTCATATCCTCATCTTAAAAAGTATTTGTCACAGAATTAGAGGTAGCTGGCCTGAAACACTGTAACTCTACTTCTCTCCTCTGTGACAGTACAGAGGAAGGAAGGTGAATGGACTGAATCCACAAAAACTCTAATGATATCTTTAGACTCAGAAAGTAGTGATCTGAGAGAGGTGAAGAGGTAGCCCTGGGAAAAGTCAAGAAAAACACCCTAGAAAATAGTAGCTCAGTGTATGGTCATGGGATGTTGGCAGAGGCAGGGCTCTGATCCAGATTGGAGAAAGAGCTGCAGTGCACAACCATGGAGTCCATTGCATTTGGTGGAGGAGACCCAGGTTTGGGACATCTAATGGGATTTAGAAGAGGGAGCTAAGCCCAGGTTCCAAGAAAAGGCAACCTGCTATGCTGGTGTTTCCTTATTTGAATTTTCTTGCTTCGAAAAAGAGGTTAGTGAAAAAGAGGGTGGAGGGGCACCTCTGTGGTTCAGTTGGTTAAGTGTCTGTCTTTGGCTCAGGTCACGATCTCAGGGTCCCAGGACTGAGTCCCGCATTGGGCTCCCTGCTCAGTGGGGATTCTGCTTCTCCCTCTCCCTCTACCCCTTCCCCTTGCTCATGCAACCTCTCTCTCTCAAATAAATAAGTAAGTAAATAAACAAATAAAAAGAGGTTGGAATCCAACAGTCATCCCACAAACTGTACTCAGAAACGAAGACAAAGGATTTTGAGATGATATGGGGAAAATGTCGAGAAAAATTCACCTACACTCTACTAGAGTAAAAAAGAAAGTCTGGCACGAACAAGCATAAACAAGGATGTGCCCTCTTATAGAAGGATGGAGGGAGATAGAGAGATAGAGATAGAGAAAGGGAGAGAGAACAGTTTATTCTATGAGGAAGCTATAACCCATGAAAAATAAGAAAATTTTCTTTAAGTACTCAATTTATAAGAGATTAAACAAGATATTAAAACAAATTTATAAAAGACTAGAGTAATTAAAAGGGAGATGAATAGCTTAGAAAACAAACTGAGAACCAAAATGGCACCATGATAGAAATAGAGATATTGAAACAAAAGGGTATAAAACTAAAATAATGACAAGTAGAAAGACCTCATAAAATAGCCAGTGGAGAGGGAAGAGACAGTTTATAGCAGTTGGATAAGTGGATAGAGGCAGAGAACAAAGACAATAGAACATAGGGATAATTGGTGCTTCCAGAGACGAGAAATGTAACAGAAAAGGAGTGGAATATTGGAAACTTTTCCTGAAATGAAAGAAGACTTCAAACTGCAGATCAGAGGGACATGCAATGTTCCAGGAAAAAAAACTGATAAAGAATGTTGGACCACTAGCCATATCTTAGTTAAGCCATGAACTTGAAAGTTAAGAAAATAATTTTTCAGTCAACTAAGAAGAAAAAGAACGTTCCTAGAAAGGCAATAATTTTGGCTAGCTTAAGATTTCTCCACAATGATATTCAACCTTAGAGACAACGAGGCAATTATTTACAAAGTACTGAGGAAGATTAGTGGACTCCACCAACATCAGTGAGATGCAAAGGACATGCATTCTGAAAGATGTGGGGGGACTCAGGAAATTAAAGCATCCCACAGTGATTCTAGAAAAACAAAACCAAAAATACACTTGATGATGTATGCAGCCAAGCATGAGAGTAGCATAGAGAAGCCCAGGAAAAAGGGCTGCAGGTGAGCACCCCACTTTACATGCAGAGTATGACTGGACAATTTGCAAAGGCAGATCTTTGCAAATTGTCCAGTCATACTTCCTTGTTTGTCTTTTTCTGAATTATCTTCTCCCCAAACAATTAATTTGTCTTTCTTTCTTGCAACATCAAACGTATTTGAGCATTGAAGAATTAAACAGTGCTATTTAACTTCTTACAAATGGGTGGTATTTACCCGGATTGGGAAGTGGAAAAGAAACATTTAAAAAAATGTGATCATATAGATCAGCATTTTATATTTTGGAAACATAGAAGGTAACAGATGGTTCTGTTGAAAATGGGAAGAATTTTAAAACTGCAACTAAGGCTATCTTACGTCTTTGTTTTTAATAATTTCTCTTGCTTCACATCTCTGAAAAGCAAACAAGCCATTAAAAGCATGCATGACATGCCAGACACTTAACCAGGTTTATTACTGAATGGAGTAAAATTTTATTAAACTTTAAACACATTTTAATGAGCTACAGGCATAGTTTGCTCTGCAACACTACAACGAATTACTCACTGTCTGACTCACGTTAAAAACGAAATACAAGTGTCAGGTCAGAGAGGAAATCCCATCTAATTATCAAAATAACAAGAATGTAAAGGGATCCATGTTGCCATTTAATCAAGTGAATCTGCAGTCTTGGGTGCTAACATTATGAGCATCTATCTGTAATGCCATTACTTAAGCTGGCTAGAAATTAGATACTTCCCAGCCCTTCCAGCTGGGGCTTAATAGAAACATTGCTAGCATCCATGCAATTCTTGCAAGGGTCTGCAAAGGAACTGAAGTAGCAGCTAACGATGGGTCAATTACTCAGGACATGGAGACTTAAGTCAGATGGTGTTCTGAAAATTGCACTGGACTTGGAGTTGGCAGACTTGAATTCTAGCCTCTGCCTTTATCCCCAGTCAGTCAGGGGCTCTTTTTCCCTTTGGCCTTTTGATTCCCTTTGTAAAATGTAGAAGCTCGACTAGGTTATTTTAAAATTTCTTTCCTTCTTTAACATCCTTTGGTTCTTAAAAGCATGAGTTCATCTAATCTTGCACAAAAATGTTTAGAATAAAATATGGGGAGGAACATAGCCCGTAGCTGGTCCAGATGGAGGGGGTCCTTGGGAGAAGGAAGAGAATGCACAGTGAACTCCTTAGCTAGCAGACATTTGTCCATACCCAACAGGGGAACACAGGTGTATGGAGCTGAAGCATTGCCTTTTATTTTCCTTCTCCACTGGGCGCCAGTGTTCCAGCTCAACCAATGGTCATGCACCAGAACCTTCTGGAATCAATGTAAAGTACAAGACAGGCTATCTATATCGTTGTCATGCACAGTTAAAAGGCTGTAGAGTAGGTTCTTCAGCAAAATGGTGAAAGGCATAGATCGGAGCAAACTTCTTGCTGGGCTGTAATCTGCGTGTTAGATTCCCCTCTTGCTGCCAGAATGAGAGTTCGCCTCTGAGAGATACCCAAGAAGATACGCTTCCAATAAGCCAATGCTCAAGTAGGCATGATTCTAGGGAGGCCCAGAATAGCAAGGTTGGAGATGTGCTCAGCAGGGACATAAAGGGTCACCAGCAAAAGGAAAGGTGATCACAACAGATAAGTCTGAAGCACAAATACAATGCAAATGGTCAAGGAGCAGATACTAAGGAGGGTCTGTAGCACCCAGACTAAATCAGCAGGAGAGAAAAGGGCGGGGGGAGGGGGAAATGGAACCACAGGGGAGAAGGCACTATGATACTGTGCACTCCGGAAGTTCTGACCCTACACAGCCCATATGAATTCTGAAGAAGCCATAGGATTCTGTTGGTTGACCCCCTAAGTCAAAAGAGAAAATGGGAGTCATTTTTAAGTGGGATGTGGCAGAGTTCGGGTTTAGAGGAAGGCATGACATAAAACCTATTTGCTTTTTATTAGCTAAAGTGAGCCATGAGCAGATACTATTGTGAAAGCTACCTTTCAAAATGTTATGAAAAGAAACGGGGGAGTCCAAATACAGATGTAGCACAGGGCCCTGGGCACCTCTTATTCTCCAAGTAGTGGCACTGGAGAGAGCTGACCTGCACTTAAAATCTTCGTGGGTCCCAGCATCGCAGGCAGCACATCTCATGGTCCAGACTCCTGAGACAAATTTGTTAGTCATTTTTCTTCAAAAGTAATAGTGTTGTAAGGTGACAGATGGTAGCTACACTCCTGGTGAGCGTAGCATAGTACAGAGAAGTTAAATCACTATGTTGTACACTTGAAACTAAAGTAACATTGTATGTCAACTATATCAAATAAACACATTCAAATAAATAAGTAAGTGGTTTAAAGTTAAAAAAAAAAAAAAGAAGAAGAAGAAGAAGTAGTCCAGGGGCGCCTGGGTGGCTCTGAATCCTGGTTTTGGCTCAGGTCCTGGTCTCGCAGACATGGGCTCGAGCCCCGTGTTGGGCTCTGCATTCAATGTGGAGTCGGCTTCAGATTCTTTCTCCCTGTTCCTCCCCGCTTGTGCTCTCTCTCCAATAAATAAAATCTTAAAAAAAAGAAGTCTCTTATTTTATTCTTTCTGGATTTGAGGCATTACACGGTTAGGAATCTAACAGGCTTAACTGTTGTTTTAAGCATACCCGAGGTCCTCCAATGAAACACAGTGTTATTGTGGGGAAATAAATGGCCAATCTGCTGGGAGGTGTGCTAAGTGGTTCTGGCTGACTGCCCGTCTTGGGTAATCTTCATGGTTGTTCACCTTCACAGAATTTTGGTACAGGGAATCTCTTAAAGTTTTCCCAGTTCAACCCTCATACCTTCTAACAGAGGAAACCGAGGGTGAACGCAATGGTCTAGTTTACATTGTTAGCTGGTAAAGGACAGGGGGCTAGAACACTAGTTTCTCAACTCCGTTTTTTAAGAATGAGCATTGCCAAATGTCACTTATTCATGTATAACTTTCATAATTTTGGCCATATCTGAATAACAACTGTACTTGATACTTCCCTCCAAATCAACTCACACTTTTTAAAAACTTAAATTCGTTGAAAGAGATAACTATTTGTCACTATTCTAAATGAAAAACCTGTATGGGTTCTCAAACACGTAGAAAATGAGACCGTACTAGGAATTGGTAGCTAGATACAGGTGCTGGGGAACAAGCCAGTAGCCTGAGACCCAGTGCTGTTGCAGGGATAGGTGGGAGTGGAGAGTGCGTAAGGGTGAGTAGCCCAGCGGCGGCTTTGGCCTGGGTCTAATCAATCTGGAAGTGAACTGAGAGGTGAGTTCATGTCAACACCTCCTCTTCTGCCTACAATCATTCTGGGCCCAACTAAAATCATCTCCTAGACCACGAGGAGTGCAGAATCCCCATCTTGGGAACAACACAACACCATTGTAGATCACATATCTTTTGGACTAAAGGAACAGTTCTTAGCCTTTTCTTTTCTTTTCTTTTTTTTTTTAAATGGGGATTCTGAGTCTTACCTCTAGTTGCTTTCAAGATTTTATCACAGTGTTGGCTGTTCTTGACAATGTTTCTAGGCATGGATTTATTCTTATCTATCCTGCTTAGGACTTCATTATGCTTCTCAACTATTTAGGAAAATTAACTGTGATTATCACTTTGAAAATTGTCCCTTGCCCATTCTGTTTACCTTGCCTTGTATCTTCTGAAAATCCGCTTCTCTTTATCTTGGACCTTGTTATTCTACTAGCTATATCTCCCAATCTTTCATATTTTCTATCTCTTTATTATTATGTGATGGATTCCTGTGAATTTCCCGCTACTTCATTAGCTCAACTGTTTCTATTTAACCTGTTTATCCTATTAGGCTTTTAATTTAGAAGGTACTTTCCCCACAACTTCTGTTTAGTTCATTTTTAAATCTATCCATTTTTCTTCTTATCACAATGATAGCTTATTTCTTATGGCATTTATTCCTTATTCTGACTCTAATTATTTTACTCATTTCTACTTGTGGTCTTTCCAACTGTTTCCATCATATAAAGTTCTTGTGGTGGTAATACTTTTTTTTATAGTATCTGATGACTCTCACTTGTGGTATTTGCTTTCCTTGTGATATTTCTGGAAACCCGTACTTTATCTTTTAGTGTCTTCTTTCATTTCTGGTACCTGCTATCTTCCAGTGGTGTCCTGGTATCTGCTGTACATTAACAACTTTTTGTTACAATTTACTTAGCTCATCTAGGGTTTTGTGATGTAAAAGTTTCCATGTTGGCTAACCCTACCAGGTTTCTAGGACCAGAACAGAAGCATTGCAGACACAGGGAAAATGAAGGACTCCATAAAAACCTACTTTTTGCTCCTTTTCCTGCTTCTGTTCTTGCTAGGACCTGCACCCCACCCCACTTTACACATGCCTTGTAATCAAATAGCTTATGTCCGCCTCGGAAGGGACAAGGAGTTAATGATTTCTCTAGATTAGATCACATCTAAGGAAGGACCAGGTGAAAATGACCAGAGGAAGCTATCATGCCTATTCCAGACCACCGGGCGCTACACATCTTGATGCCAAGGCCCCCTGGCTCCAAGGAATAACACCTGGGCCCTCATCTTTGTTCTAACCAGTTCCCAGATGCCTGAGAGGACACATACGCTAAACCACCATCCTCAATAAAACTCCCCAGACCCTGAACAAAGACGAGACTCATACTCCTTTCCTTTCCGAGTCTCCAGACGCTCCATCTATATCTGGTCTCTCTCTATCTCCAGTAAACTCTGCTCTCACTGTCTGCTGGCTCGTGTTTGATTTCTATCCTATGAGAAGCCAAGGACCCTCCTGGCTGGCCCTGTGGGACCCCCTCTGGGTTCCCAGAGCCGGCCTGCTGGCTTCAGTATTAAGTTCAGTATTAAGAAAACTTAAAAATGTTTGTATGTATTATAACTCTTGAATTGGCGAATTTTGCTGTGTTTACATTTCCTATTTTATGTCTTCTCTCTTAATACTCCTCCTTATTTCTTATGGATTTGCCTCCTTTTCATCACTTACATTCTGGTCTCTATTGCTTTCCTCCTGCTAAATACGTTTATCAAAGGATTTCTGTGGAAGTGATCGTCTTGTTACATGAACAATATTTATTTATTTATTTATTATTATTTTAATTATTATTAACATATAATGTATTATTTGTTTCAGAGGTACAGGTCTGTGATTCATCAGTCTTGCACAATTCACAGCGCTCCCCATAGCACATACCCTCCCCAATGTCCATCACCCAGCCACCCCATCCCTCCCACCCCCCCCACTCCAGCAACCCTCAGTTTGTTTCCTGAGTTAGGAGTCTCTTATGGTTTGTCTCCCTCTCTGGTTTCGTCTTGTTTCATTTTTCCTTCCCTTCCCCTATGATCCTCTGCCTTGTTTCTCGAATTCCTCGTATCAGTGAGATCATATGATACTTGTCTTTCTTGGATTGACTTACTTCGCTCAGCATAATACCCTCCAGTTCCATCCATGTCGACATGAACAATATTTTAAAGGCTACTTAGCTTTTAGATGTAGACAAACACAGATTCCTTGGAAGGAGATAGTATTTATGAGACATTAAATATTATTTATTAGAAAGTATTTTGTGTACTTATATAGTTACGATTAGAGACAAATTATTCCTGCCTATATACTGAAGCTAGTGATGTGCTTTAGATGTTTGTGTTTAGAGTGCACTAAATCAGAGCTTGGCAATCTTTTCTATAAAGGGTCCAATAGTAAATATTTTAGGCTTTGCAGGCCATACCACCCTGTGACTGTTATTCAAATGTGCCATTAGAGTGTGAAAGCAGCCACAGACAATATGTAATAATCCCTTGCCTTTATGGTCTTATCTCAAACATCAGCCTTAACAGGATATTTTATTTTATTTTATTTTTTTAAAGATTTTATTTATTTGACAGAGAGAGCACAAGCAAAGGGAGACAGAGGGAGAAGCAGGCTTCCCGCCGAGCAGAGAGCCCGATGCGGGGCTCGATCCCAGGACTCTGGGATCATGACCCGGGCCGAAGGCAGCGGCTTAACGGACTGAGCCACCCAGGTGTCCCTTTAACAGGATATTTTAAAGCCTCTTTTCACTTGAAAGACTCCGCATCTCCCTGTTAACTTGGATTTTAGATTCCCCAAAGCCACCTATACTAATTTCTAACACAAACCAGGGTACTCAATGCATTTGTTAGATGAATGAATTGATGATTTATGGTTTTAATTACACTTGACTTCTATGGCAGTGTTTTCTTACTTTGGTTTGTTCACATGTGGAGTCTCTGCTTAAAATAAATTAGGCTGCATGATAAGAATTCTGTAATTCTTTTCTGGTGATGACTGACAAAACTAACTAAAAGTTTCGTTATTTAAGACAGGACACAGTACAAGAAAACAATTAATTAGACAATTAAAATCCCACAAATCTATTTCAGAATGAGCCATTTTAATAACCAGGTAAGAAACTAATGGCAAGTTGAAAAGACTATTAGCTGAGATCAACTGCTCTTGACTTTCTGGGTGCATTTATTGTCATAAGCAGCGGCAGAAGATGAAAACACTCAACAGAAGAAAGTAAATGACAGTAATCAGAAGTGCCTGCTGTTGGGTGTCAGTTACCTTTACGTCAGAGAGTCACAGAGTTTTAGCATTTCACGTGACTAGTGTGGCTGGAGGAAGGTAGAGTGGTACAATGGGTGATATATGGGTCAGATGGATCTGGATTACAACCCCCACATTGCCACTTACTGTGGTATAAACTTAGAAAGTTATTGAAATTTTCTGAATTCCAATGTCCTCAATTCTAAAATGGCAGTGGGGGGCGGTGACACCAATAAGTGTGTGAGATGAGTAGTGTTTATTGTACAGTGCCTGGCAAATAGTAAACACTCACTAAGTGAGAGCCATTATGATTACAATGGTCAAAGGGTTGTTATGTTCCAAAGGTAATGGATACTTACTAACAATTGAGCTCCATAATCTGGGATTGTGGATGGGATCATGAGCCATTTAAAATTTCACTGTACCCTATAGTTGGTAAATGATTGTAGGATTTTGTCTTGGTTCTGAAAAAGATTGCCAATAATTTATGATGTGCTAACATGTTGTCTTTACTTAGAAGATACTGCCTTTCTTTTAGTCGGGGATAATTTTTTTCCTGGCAAAGAAGTTTTGCTCATTTAATCACACTTATCAAAACCATACCCATATGAGTCAAGGGAAGAGAACCAATTTAACTTCCTTTCTGAAAGTTACACTAGTTTCCTTTTGCCATCACATTTTGTCCAGCTGTAGTCATATTTTGTTGTGATCATGAAAATCAATTCAGATCCTTGGTTGCTAAGCAATTTCTTTTTAAAATTTCACTGTATTTTATTTTACTGAATTATTTTATTTCCACTGAATATTTTACTGTATTCATGGTCTTTTTCCTTATTAAAGTTCACTGACCTTTCACTTATTTTTTGACCACCTGGATCCAAAATAGCAAAGAAAACGAAATATTCTGTCTTTAAAAAATAACCATCAGTACCAAATACTTATTTCTGTTGACTCAGGAGTTTCAGATGATTCAATATATGACATCATTATCTGGAACTTTCTTATTCACATTCTGTTTACAACTGAAGAACCAGTGGGAAGAACTCACATATACATATTTTTTTTTGTGTGTGGAAATATGTAGCAGATTGCTCTGAATTGAACACATACTCACACACGCCATAACTCAACTCTATGTCCATGAGCTCTCAGTGATAGTCTTAGTATTTGCGTGGGTTGTTAACTTGCAAATCTTTCATTGATTTAACAAACACTGAGCACCTATAATGTGTCAGGCACTCTTTTAAGTGCTTGGGATATATCAGTGAACAAAACAGACATCTCTGCCCCACAGACATGTTCTAGCAGGTGACCATTTAGAAATCTCTTCAATCACACTCATGTAGACATGAATTAATATATCTCATCACCACAAGGCTATGGTTCTAAGTGGAGAATAAGTGAAGAAATTATATGATTAGAGGCCAAAAACACACTCCAGGTGTCATCATTCCCGTTAGTGATAGAATGCTTCTTGCTCCACAGCAAAATGAGAAGAAAAAGGGCAATACTATATAATATAAATGTGCATGATCTCTTATTTGTAATTTCAAAATCTAAAGCTGTCAGAAACTCAAAGTTTTTTCATAACTTATTTGATGGTAAAAACTGACCTGATTTCATAGGGGTGTTCTGTCTTTTTTGATTCAACTTAGTGTGAATATATTTATATACAGTGTGAATATTTCTCTGCAGAAATATAAGTGTGCTTCATATGGTATGGGATGTTCCCTCAGATGCTGTAATACTACTTTCATACCTTCTAGAACCCCATACCCTCCAAAAAAATCTGAATTCTGGGACCCGTCTAACAAGGATTTTGGATAAGGGACTGTTGACCTATGTGTATATGGCTTTGTAAGGTTGCCAACCATATTTTCTTGGGAAGGTCTAATCCTTCTTTCTGCTATTGTCTTTCTTGCTTTTAGGGGTATGAAAATATTCTATCTTTTATTTGGTGATAGTAGGTAGTAAGTGTTTGTTCTGTTTTCAAACATCTTTCTTTGGCAAAATAGAAAAGCTGGCCATTCTCTATTTCTTTTTAAGCATGATGCTCAGCTGTGAAATGTGAAATTCTGGGTGATCCTGACCTAGTCTAGCAAGCCCGCTCGCTGGTCATATCCCACCCTCAATCCATCTGCCCTATTATTTAATTATTATAGTTCTTTAAATTGACCCACTTAAAAACCTGAAATCAACTTCTTTTCAAAGCAAATATTTTATCACCACTGTAAATGAAAAAACAAAAAAACCCAAAAAACAAACCAGTACCATTTGTCATAAATAAGAGGTCACTGACCAAACAATATCCCTTGGTCCACCAAAAACACCTGGGGATCTAACCCATGCTCCTATCCTTGAAATGGATCAGATCGAAAGCATTTTAATTTCTTTCCAATTTGTCTATTTCTCTTCTATGATTATCACAATCAGAAGCATTCACCTTCATCTCTCCCAACACAATTTAAATTTCCTTTTGTTCTGACTTGAAAGGGTAAATCACCAACCTCCTTCCAAGTACTTCATGTATTTCACAATGATAATCAAATCACATCTTGAATTTTTCCCACTTGGGTGGTTGTGGTTATACTTTGATCTCAACTGCTCCAGTGTAGCCTTGGGTTTTTTTCCACCTTATAAGGGTATAGCCCACTGCTTCTCAAACTTAAACATGCACTTGAATCCCCGGGCACCTTGGTAAATGCAGACTTTGATTCGGGAGGTTTGGAGTGGACTCTGAGATTCGCATCTCTTGCAAGCTCCCGGGTGGTGCTGATGCTGCTGGTCACAGGATCACATTTTGAGTAGCAGTGGTGTCTTTAACAATGAGAGTGTCAGGACTGGCTGGTGGGGTGGGATGCATTAGATTATCATTCTGCTCTGACCTTTAATTTCAAGGAGTGCTTTCCTAAGAGTGATTGGGAGAGGGCAGACTAAGTTATTTTTATTTCCATTCAGCAATTGAGTCTGTGGCAAACTGACTTTCCCAATCTCTAATTCTCTGCATCTGATGGTAAATGGTATGTGCTACATTGAAATACTGTTTATATGGACTAAAATTATAGAATGTTCAGAGCAAAAACCAAAGGGATAAACAATTAAGGTTAGCTGGGGAAGCAAATTAGTGTTAGCTATTTTAAAGTTTCTATGGATTCATTTGTGTTCTCTTTCATTGTGGGTTACATACATTCGTAATATCATCCTCTTCCAAAAAAACTACTCAAGAAACCAGAATGAATGAATGAATGAATGTATGCATAAAGAACTTGTAAAGCCTTTGTATGATCAGTTTTGATGACTCATTCCTTCTGTTTTCTTTTTCTCCCAGTCATTCTTTCCAATTTGTCTATTTCTCTTCTATGATTATCACAATCAGAAGCATTTTTATCCTAATTGTGACATACAAAGCAGTCGACATTCACAAGGCACCTGCCTGGAGAAAGTGAAGCAAAAATTCGTCATATTTCGTTCATGGCAAAAATACCAGATTGTTGTTGTCCCAGTTAGTGGTTATTGGTTAATTCAATTTTAAGAATCACTAAGCCTCACAGAAAACTGTGCTGGTGGCAGAGGCTCCACTCAAACATCCTACACTGTTTGCTTTTCCATTTATTTTTCTCTGAGAGAGAAGGTTCTTCAACTCTTTGTTTGATTTGGCCTTACTTATAAAGCATATAATACCTAAACTCTAAATATAGGTGTATCTATTAGGATTTGGGCATCAATCTATTTTTTTCTTGAGCTATCCATTTATTTCTTTGAAGAGAAAGAAAGACGAGAGAGAGCAACTAAGGAGGTAAGCGTGGGCTCTGGACTCACAAGGCAGCTGCTTCCCTTGGTAGAGCAACCGTCGTTTCTTCGAGCGCCTGTTTACTCATCTGTGAGGGCAGAGCACCTACGTTATTGTGGGAGAATGAGATGATGTAATTCCTCCAAAGCACTTGACACCCAGCCCAGTTCATCGAGTTCAGTAAAATGATTAATCTTCTAATATCCAATGGGAACAGGTGCTATTGTTCCTCCAGTAGGCTCTGGGGTTTTCTTCTAAGGAAAATTTGTGTCATTGTAGAATCATTCCTCAGATTCGGGGAACAACTGGATTTTTAAAGGACAGAGTTGGTTTTTTTAAAATTCAAATTTCTCAATTTATGTTCGATAAGAGTGCAACTTTGGGCAAGTCCCTTAACCTCTTATTTATTTAATTTACTTTATTTTTTTTAAAGATTTTATTTATTTGAGAGAGAGAGAATGTGCAAGCACAGGGGTGGGGGAGGGGCAGAGGGAGACTCCCCGCTGAGCAGGGAGCCCAAATGGGGCTCCATCTCAGGACCCCGGGATCATGACCTGAGCCGAAGGCAGACGCTTAACCAACCGAGCCACCCAGGTGCCCCAACCTCTTTTGGTCTAACTTTTTTCCTATCTATAAAGTGAAGGTATTGGACTAGCTGATCTAGAACAAGTATATTTTGCACTGTGACACACCCCTCTCCACACACCCCAAACCAAGTTTTGTGAAACACTATCTAACCTTCCAATGAAAGATTTATTATACAGCTTCTATTCTAATCTATTGTTTTGCATGAGAAAATGCTGGATATGACCCACTTAATTCATTTCATGCTCAGTACTTGTTAAAACTTGCAGTGTGAAAAGCCTGGAGAAGATCATCTCCACGTTCTGCTTTTGCCAGCGGAAACCATCTCCACTTCCCGTGGGTTGTCACTGGAACTCTTTCGACGACTAAAGGAACTTCAATTCCAGTACTCTTGAACCTGGATTTCAGTGCCAGCTTGACATCAGTTCAAAGCACTCTGTTTTTCTGCTCTCACATAATGTCCTGTTTATGGATTTGTAAACCATGACTCAAGGAGTCTAAGCGATACGCTCTTATCAGAGCATGTGAGTTCCTCCCAAGTCTCGTCCTCTGCTTTGCCCAGCACTTTCCTGGCACTTGGTTCCTGGCCAGCACTTTCCTCTTCCAAATGTTTCGGAGACAAGGGGTTTGCATCTTGAGTTTTGCAACAAACATAAATGTGTGTTTGGAAAAGGAATATAGAAAGCAACACGTAACAGTCATTTTAAATTCACGTAAGGATAAATAAAATGATATGGTACAGCCGTGGACAGCTAAAGTTTAATTTAAACATCGACTCTGACTGTTTGCCCAAAGTGTTAATAATCACTCCTAACTTTATGAAACTTCGAAAATTGAACACCACACTGATCTCGCTTTCTTCATCTATGAATGAAGGAGCTGACATGGATCATCTTTGAGGACAATTCTGGCTTTTTAAATGACTGTTCTATCTCGAAAGTCCAGCCTGCACTTACAGGCACCTTTGCCGTTGAAAACTTCACTGTCTGATCCTTTCTCTTATGAGGGGGAAGAATTCAAGGGAAAAGAAACTACTGCCAATGATTCTGAGAGCCTTGTTTTACGGATCTCATCATGTCACACTGCTTTTGGGGCCCTATTCATATTTCTCATTTGGCTCTGTCTTGAGCAGGATGGAAATGCGTGTTTTTGAGAGCAACCTAACTCTGTGACTGACCATTGTGGGCCTTCTTTTCTGTCCCCTTTTTTGGACTTTGGGGACTGCCTGGGAAAAGACAATGACCTGCAGTGGCTCTTGACCTTTGGTGTGCAGCTGAACAACCTGGGGACTTTAAAACACAACTCAAAAGACCAGGCTGTGGCCTTTGAGCCCCTGATTCACTAGGTCCTGCTGGACCTCCTACGACCCTCTACATTTTGAAAATGCTCTCTCCAGGTGATCTGATGGATATCAGAGGCTGAATAACTACTGGACTTAGACACATCAATGGGCTTTGTACTCACCCCCAAAATGCCACTTCCCCAGGAACTGAAATGTCCAGGGACTGCAGGAGAAGAAAGGAGTCTGGGAAACCTCCCTATATTCTTCTATTTCTTTTGTTAACCTTTTCATGCTCTTATAGACAGCCTTCCGATTTAAGCCACTATCATACTTGGAGACTGAAGGCCAACAGATCCAACTGCCTTTATTGTATATGACTTCTCCAAGTAGTAACTGTTTTGGGCAGTTTCAAAACCATTCTCCCAAATGTTGCCGGTTAGCATATAATAATCAATACAAGCATACCTCAGAAATATTATGGGTTTGGTCCCAGACCAAGGCAACAAAGTGAGTATCTCAATAAAGCAAGTCCATTTTTTTTTGGTGTCCCAGTGCATATAAAAGTTATGTTTACACTATTCTGTAGTCTATTAAGTGTGCAATAACATTATCATCTAAAAAAACAATGTACATACCTTAATTAAAAATACTTTATTGCTAAAAAATGCTAACCATCGTCTGAGCTTTCAGTGAGTCATGATCTTTCTGCTGGATGGCTGCTGACTGATCAAGGTGGCAGTTACTGAAAGTTAGGGGGACTGCTGAAATTTCTTAAAATAAGAAAAATGAAGTTTGCCGCATCCAGTGACTCTTGCACAAATGATTTCTCGGTAGCTTGTGATGCTGTTTAAGAGCATTTTACCCACAGCAGAACTTCTTTTCAAAATTGGAGTGAATCCTTGCAAACCCTGCTGCTGCTTTATCAACTAACTTTATGTGCTATTTTAAATCCTTTGTTATCATTTCAACAGTCTTCTCAGAATCTTCACCAGGGGGGCGCCTGGGTGGCTCAGTCGTTAAGCGTCTGCCTTCCGCTCAGGTCATGATCCCAGGGTCCTGGGATCGAGTCCCGCATCGGGCTCCCTGCTCCGCGGGGAGTCTGCTTCTCCCTCTGACCCTCCTCCCTCTCGTGCTCTCTGTCTCTCATTCTCTCTTGCAAATAAATAAATAAAATCTTAAAAAAAAAAAAAAGAAACAACTATGTAGGGGCACCTGAGTGGCTTAGTCAGTTAAGCGTCTGCCTTCGGCTCAGGTCATGATCCCAGGGTCCTGGGATCGAGCCCCGCATTGGGCTCCCTGCTTGGCGGGGAGCCTGCTTCTCCCTCTCCCACTCCCCCCGCTTGTGTTCCCTCTCTCGCTGTGTCTCTCTCTGTCAAATAAATAAAATCTTTAAAAAAAAAAAAAAGAATCTTCACCAGGAGTAGGTTCCATCTCAAGAAACCATTTTCTTTGTTCATTCGTCAGAAGCAACTCCTCTCCTGTTCAAGTTTATCATGAGACTGAAACAATTCAGTCCCGTCTTCAGGCTCCACTTCTAATTCTAGTTCTCTTGCTGTTTCCACCACATCTGCAGTGACTTTCTCCACGGAAGTCCCGAACTTTCAGTTCATAAAACACGCAATATCTGTGAAGTGCAGTAAAGCGGAGTGCAAGGGAACGAGGTACGCCTGCGTTCACTCTGTACAATAGGCTGATGAATGAACTTTTAGGTAATTCAGCTGAAAGCTTTCATCATTAGCTTTAAGTAATCAAGTCAATTATTCATTCATTCATCCTGCATTAAAGAGTGAATGCATTTGCTAGACATTTAAGTACTCAAAATAGTGCACTGATTAACAGCCTGAGATCCAGGTCTCCCTTGGTTCAAATCCAACTCCATCATTTCTCAGCTTTTTGACCTGGGACAAAGTATCCAGCTCGGTAAATCTCAATTTTCTTTTCTGCGATGACAGGACCTGCCTTAATAGTGGTGGTATGAGAAAACGAACTTAAAAACACTTAGCACAGTGCCTGGGACATGAGGGATAAGAGTAAGGGCAAGATGGATAAGATTAGCTGATTTAGAGTATAGAAGTAAGGAGTCAAATAGATGGAGTAAATGTGCAGAGAACATCTGAGTAGATCCAGTGTCTATTGTGGGTAGGATGGGGAGGGAGGAGTGTGTGCTCTGGGAAGCCTGAGTGATACGGTGCTGAAATAAAGTTCTGAAGAAAGTTCAGTAATCAAGCACACTTGAAAAAAATTCATTATGGGGTTGCCTGGGTGGCTCCGTTGGTTAAGCATCTGCCTTTGGCTCCGGTCATGACCCCGGTGTCCCCGGGATCGAGCCCCATGTCGGGCTCCCTGCTCAGCAATGAGTCTGTTTCTCCCTCTGCCCCTTCCCCTGCTTGTGCTCTTTCTCTCTCTCTTATAGATAAAATCTTAAAAAAAATTCATTCTTGTTTCTTATATGATTAATTGCATGTCATTTATAAAAATTATATAGATACTTTAAAACTAAATATATTTAAAATGTTTAAGTTTTTAGTAATCATATATTTTGAGAGGGTGAGTTTATGAGTTCCATGGCTTCTAAGGGGAGAAAGAAAAGAAAAGAACTCACACCTGTAGTAGAAGTATCTCTATAGGAGATTCCTGTATCAGGCTTGTAGGGTAGTCTGGAGCAGTGGTTCTCAACAGGAAACAGGTTTGTCCTCCGCCCCGCCCCCCAGGGACATCTGGCAATGTCTGGAGACATTTTTTATTGTCACGACTGGGGAAGGGTGCTGCTGGAATCTGGTGGGTAGAGGCCAGAGATGCTGCTAAACATTGAACAATACATGGGACTGCCCCCACCACAAAGAATGATCTGGATCAAAATGTTGAGAGTGTCAGCCTAAATCAGTGATTCTCAAACTGTAGAGCACCAGAATCACTTGGAGAGTTGTTAAAACCCACATTGCTGGGCCCCACCCCCAGAATTTCTGATTCAGTAGGTCTGGGGTAGGTCCCGAGAATTTGTATCTCTAAGTTCCCAGGTAATGCTGATGCTGCTGGTTTGGGGGCTCTACTTTGAGAACCACTGGTCTATATAATCTCCATATTCATTTTCAAATTTGAAATCTCAGAGTTATGTAAACTTTTTTCACTTATACAAAATTTGAGTGGAAAGTTGCCAAGGTTATATTTATGGCATTTACCAACAAGGCCCAGTTTATTATAGACGTGTAGAATTAAACTAGTTATAAAATTTTAAAAGTAAGCCGTCAATGTGCTGTCCTAGATTTCAGCTGCTGCCTTCTGGATGTCTTTTTCCTCAATGGCTTTCTTGGCCAAAAGTAATGTCACATTTAAGTTCTAGATATAAAGAATTACTGGCACTTTCTCTAAAATTCAAGTTTGTTACAATAAATCAGTCCTTTGGCATTCGCCAAATAATCAATGTTCTCAAGTGGTAGCATCATTAATAATCATTTACTTGCCACTAATTATGCTACGATATTGGTACCATGCATGGATATATTTTTATTAAGCTTGATTTTTCCTTCCAAGTAGGCAGAAGTCTCGTTCCATTCTTCTCATCTTAGGAAGAGTTTAGGGATTTAAGACCACTTAAAGGAATCCATAATGATGTTGGAACACAGAAGATAGGCAGAAAAATTAAAGGGACCAGACTTCCAGGGCACAAAATAGAAAAGATTCATAAAGCCTTGCGTGTACACTCATTCGATCTCTTACTAATTCATTATGTTTTTATTTGATAAACTATCTGAAGTATATAGAAGCTATTATGGTGTCTGGCTAATCTCCATTTCAGAACTGACAGAAGCAGGCATAAAGTATACTATAAAGAAACTGGATAAGAGAGATGAGAAATAATTTGAGCACTGTTAAAACTGCTAAGATTTACTAAGAAAGGTTGGGTAATGTATAAAATAATCAATCAGATTTCATTCTATTAGCAAAGTCTGAGTCCATCTTGCCCAAAGGCAGAGAATTGGAAGACAGCATTTGAACCCTGCTCAGCATCCCCTGAAAAAGCCCATTTTTGCTTCTTGAATTGGCAGTGTAATATTATATAATATACAACACATGATGTACGGAAATGCATTGTATTTTTCATTTAGAAACAACCCAGAATTATGGAAAAGGAAGGCATATTATATCACAACCCTCTATTGATGTCACAACATTTGAGAACAAGTTTTAAAATGTCAGTGGTACCACTGCATTGAAAGTGTCTTTTAACTAGTCTCTCACTATCTCCAGACTCTTAACTTCTTGTGGGCAGGAACCTCATCTCAGACCATCTATAATTCCCACAACCAGCACAGCCCCTGACGTGGCCGTGCTCAGAATGGCTCACTAAATGAATAGGCACCACCCAGGCATATGGCATTATAACATTTACATTTAAACCTTCAGCTTTCATAGGACATAATTTGAAGGGTACCTTGATTCTTTAAGCAGAGAACTGGAAATACGCATAATAGGAAGAGTGAAACTGTGGACTTGTCTGTGAGAAAACACTTCCAATATTGAAAAACATCTGGAAGCTTCATACGAGAAAGAAGCTCTAGATTCTACAGTCCCAGGTTTGGCCACTCTCAAGAGCTCTCCTCAAGCACTGCAATGGGCTCTTAGGCTACTTTTGAGATCAAGTCAGAACTCAGTACTTCATCCCCGCATTGTCTTGTGAAACAGTAATGGTAATGCACTGAAAATTCTTTTGGTTCTGTTTCCCTTATCGCTCTTTTTTACCCTTCTTCTGAGCTTCAAGTGTGTGGGGTTCTTAATCTGTGGTCCATGGACCATGGTCCCCAAAGGGTCCAGGGATGAAGCTCTGTTTCAGTATAATTAGTTTCCTTTGTAATCCTATGTGTTTTATTTCATACATTTAAAAGCAGTATTCTGGGAAGGCGTCTATAAGCTTCATCAGATGGCCAAATGGGTCCATGGCACAAAAATGGCTACAAATAACCAGGCTGCTTTGGCCGAAAGGTACTTGTTTATTGCTCTTCCCTCCTCATAAGCTATAGAAGCAATTTCTCATGCCACATATATTTTATTTTCCTCCCAGAAGACTATCTTACCTTAACTTCCTGATTATTTCCTAGGTCTCAAGTGGAACTAACATGTCCCAGAAAACAGTACTTCTGCTATCATTTGAACAATTGCTGGATTATCACCCACAATTTACCTAGCGTAAAGGTAATTTTACATTACACTGACCATTGAAGTTAGAAGCTTTTTAAAATTTTTTAATGTTCATTTTTAAGGTTATACCTTTTTATGGGATAAAGATTTGTGTCCCCCCAAAATTCATATGTTGAAGCTCTAACTGTGGGACCCTCATGATGGGATTAGTGTCTTTATAAGACGAGGAAGACAGAGAGATCTCACTCTCTCCCAGTGCCTGCACCAAGGAACGGCCATGTGAACACAGCCATCTGCACACCAGGAGCAGGGTCCTCCCTAGACATCAAATCTGCTGGCACCTTGATGTTGGACTTCCCAGCTTCCAGACTGTGAGAAATAAATTTCTGTTGTTTTAGTCACCCAATCTGTGGTATTTTGTTATAGCAGCCCAAGCTAAGACATGTCTCTTCTCATTTACAAGTTTTTATCAACAATGTAGGGTTCACCAATACCAACATGCTTTTATAAAATAGCAACTTTCTAAAGAAAGCATTTTTTTAATACTGTTTTTTCAGCATGGTTCAGTAAGATGCTTACACACACAGTGAAAAACAGGAATCCCAGACATGCCATATTTCTTCACAGCTCAACCCTGTTGCCATCACTAGCTAAGGGAGGCAAGGGAGAAATTTTGTGTGAAGCTGACTTAATGCAAATGGCTTAATATTTTAGCCTCAACAATCAGGTTCCTCTACTCTAAACATCTCAAAAGCCTGCATTGGGACAAACGGCTAGATCATTTGTAGATATAGCTGAAGAATGTGAATCTGCCGTGACGCTGAGTTCACTCATGTCAAGCTCAATGCATTTCACTAGGAGCTTTGTTTACTCATGTTGAAACCAGAAGAGTTTCAAGATTTAAGATCATGGTGTGACTAGAAGAAATAGAAATTTTATATTGAAACACAACTTCTTCATTGCAATGTCTCTCTCTTCCCACGTAAACACCATTTTTCACACCTCTTCTTGACCTTCATTTCTCTGGTAAACACCCATGTTTCTGTGAGGAAGCAAAAATTCTCCATTTCCCACACTAGTCAGGGTGGCATGGGATGTAGAACCAGGAGGAATGCAAGAATGGGGTTTAAATGGCCCTTCTCACTTTCAACTTCAGTATGTTCCTGTAAGTTAAGAAGTTGAAGATCAAGTCTCATGGAGGTTGAAGTTGGGTAAATTCCAACGAATAATGTTCAACATTCCCAAGACACAGGGCTCTCAAGCAGGCCTTTAAAGGCCCAGAGCTTTTGGTAGAAATCCAGGCTCTTCCGGAAAGTTTCTGAAATATGCGGTATAACCTGCAGATGCACCTTAGACCGACTTTCTTCTCATATTCTTTCTTTTGCCCCTGAACACCCCCTGCTTGGCTCCCCCTACTCGGTGCCTTTGATTTAAGCCCCTCTTTTATTCAGATCTAAGCCCTGCACTTTCTCCATAAAAAACAAACTGCTAGGGCGATGAGGACTTAAAAATACCACCTTCCTCCCTGTGTTAGGTCTGGACTGATGGAAAAGAACACAGCCTTTGGACTTTACGTTTGTCGTAGTATTTTCACGTGTATTATCTTATTTGACAGCCACATCCATTCTATGAGCAACATAGGCCAAGAGTGGTTTCCTAGCTTAGAGAAGCAGAAAATCAGCTGTAGGGCAGCATGACTTCTATAGTCTCCTGTTTGTTGGGGAAATGAGAGTCATCCTCAGGGCTTCTGCTACCCTACTGCATGCTCTCCTGGCTCTTCCTGCTCCATTTGAAAGAGATAAGAAAACTAACCTTCAGTGGGGGAGATGTCCCAGCTTTGTTCAGAATCCTTGAGAATGCCCAAGAATCTTTACCGTCAGGAACGTCTCTTGATGGCTTTTAAAAATGCTTTCTCAGAGTCCATAGTCTCTCATGGTTCGTGTCTGAGAAAGCGTTTTTAAAAGCCATCAAGAGACGTTCCTGACGGTAAAGATTCTTGGGCATTCTCGAAACAAACTGAGGGTTCTAGAGGGGAGGGGGATGGGAGGATGGGCTAGACTGGTGATGGGTATTAAAGAGGGCATGTTCTGCGTGGAGCACCCAGCAATGACTGGGTGTCATTGTTTGCGTGTATGAATCTATCATTTGAACAACTGAATGAATCATGGAACAATGAATCATGGAACACTACATCAAAAACTAATGATGTAATGTATGGTGATTAACATAACAATAAAAAATGCTTTCTGAGTGGTGCGGGAAAAGTACAGAAGGTATGAAGGCAGAACACCTGCGGTGGCCCCTCTGAAGTTAAACTTGATGTGGCATGGTAGGGAAACAATAAAAATTTAGGGTCTTGGACTGATGAGATCTGGCCCACTTTCAGTTGTCACCTGATAAATTCCCATCCCACTTCAGCATAAGCTTAAAAAGGACACATTGGTAGCCCAAGACCAGAAAGAGAAAGGAACATTTACTCACATAACTAATGAAAACTGCCAAACACAGAATTGACTTCGCACGTATCCCGGATCTTCTCTACACTCACAGCTTTCGCAGAAGCTGCAGCTCTGAGGCGGTATGGAATAGGGTTCTGATCTGGTACAGGATAACCCGGTGGAGTCAGAAGCACCGGACAGACTATTTCCTTGAGGTTTTAAGAACAGCTTTTAGTTTGTCCCAAATCTAGAAAACAAGTTTTCACTCAGGTGACCAAAGCAGAACAAGTTGTGGCCCAAGGTGGTAAAAGGGAGACTGGGGGATGGCCAGGAGATGGCTGAAGACCGCCAGTGGCTGTGAGCCCAGAGAAGCCTCCGTTCCCGGTCCCAACAGGAAATGAGGCGCGACCAACAGTCACAGAGCCAGGCTTTCTCCATCCGAGTCCCACCCCCACCCCCCACTGCCTGCATCTGAAATATCTCCATTCCTTACTACCTGGAAAACAGTCCAGCCCTCTTTTTTTTTTTTTTAAATCAGCTGAGAGCTGTACTTGGAAGCAAAGTTCTAGAACCGGAGTCTGCAGGATTCTATCTACCTTCTGAGAGTGCATGACAGCCATTTTTTAACCCCTTGTTATTTTCTGGCCGAGACAGTCTTCCATTAATAGACTTAATACCTGTTTATTCTACTGGTTTTAAAAAAGTCTTCTGAAAGCTGCCAAAGGATGTTTTCACCATGTTCCTAGCAATGAATAGTCCTGCCTTTTCTGCCGATATAAGCAAGCCTGTGATTGACTGCCAAACTTAAAATTCTCGGGCTGAATCTAGTACACTAAAGCAGTGTTTCTCAAACTATGAGTCCCAATCCATTAGTGGGTTGTGAAATCAATTTAGTGGGTAGCAAGAAGCATCTTTAAAAATGAAATACAGTTGACTGGAAGGAGTTCACTGTACTTACTGAGAGCAAGGATTGTTTTTTGGAACTTTTGTTTGAGTTTGCAGACACACACCGCTTTTGGGCTCAGGAGTTATATAAAATGTATTTTTACTGGGGACTGTGGTCATCCGTTTAAAGCCACGGCACCAAAGCAATGCCAGAAACGCTGAAAGAAGTGACTTGCTTAAGGAAATAAAGCCCTTCTGATTTCTGACTGTTGTCTGGAGTGCTGGCTAAGAAAAGGGAGGGGAGAGGAGACTCACGAAAAATGGACCAGAGCCCAGTACGGGATTTCAAGCCAGAGGCTTACAGGCCAAATGGGAGGGTTGGCAAGTGGACAAACAAGGGCTTTATTACTGCTGCTTATTAGCCGCACGAAGACTAGGGAATTTTTAAAGAAATCAAGCACATAGGATTTAAAACACCAAAAAGAGCTCCAGGTATGCAACTTCACTTTGAGAGATTTCATAAACTGCACGCTTGATGGCTTGCACAAAGTTCTAGATTCTTAGTAAATACAAGCAAAAGTTTGTGTGCTTGAGATGCACATTCTATTTAGGTAGAAACATAAAACAGTGCCACAATCTGCTCATTTTAATGGCAGTTTTATATTGGTTCTGACTTCAGAGAAAGTGCATTCGAATTTTTGTTCAGGTAAAGTAGCCAGTGTGTCGGTGTCTATCCAACCATTCAACAATCTTTTTTGGGGGGTGGAGGGAGCTAGGGGTAGGGTGCTAAGGATTAAAATACAACTTTGCCTTTCAGAAATAAAACAAAATTTCAAATATCACTTGATTATTTATTACAATTACACTTAAAGAAAACCTAATTATCTCCAGGAGTTTGTTTCTTGGTTAAAGGGTATTAAATGTAGCCTAGGCTAAAACATCCATAAAGACTATCCCTGGGCGCCTGGGTGGCTCAGTTGGTTAAGCGACTGCCTTCGGCTCAGGTCATGATCCTGGAGTCCCTGGATCGAGTCCCGCATCGGGCTCCCTGCTCAGCAGGGAGTCTGCTTCTCCCTCTGACCCTCCCCCCTCTCATGCTCTCTCTCTCTATCTCATTCTCTCTCTCAAATAAATAAATAAAATCTTTAAAAAAAAAAAAAGACTATCCCTTTTTTTTTTTAAGATTTTATTTATTTATTTGACAGAGAGAGACACAGCGAGAGAGGGAACACCAGCAGGGGGAGGGGGAGAAGGAGAAGCAGGCTCCCCGCAGAGCAGGGAGCCCGATGTGGGACTTGATCCCAGGACCCTGGGATCATGACCCCAGCTGAAGGCAGTCGCTTAACCAACTGAGCCACCCAGGCGCCCAAGACTATCCCTTTTTTTAAAAAAGGAAGTCTCTCTAAAATATTTTTAAATACCCTGAGATTGAAATCAGTTTCCTTACTTACTGGCATGACTAAAAATTCTCTCTCTATATATAAACAAAAAAATCAGAGTATTGGGCTGTTCCCTATCATGCTGACAAATCTAAAATTTCTGCAACTTTACCTACAGATTTCCCCATCTCCAGCAAAGACCTTTGATGCTTTTCATAAACAACTTCCTTATTTTCAAAGGCAATGTTCAGGTTCTTCCTCCTGATTTTTAATTGTGGCAGATAGTATTTATTTTTCTGGATACTATTTCCTAGCAAAGAAGAAATCAACTAAGTTGTGCTTCCTTTTCATTCCCTCAGCCGCCCAGAAACGTGTCTACAAGGCAATAAAGTTTTCCATAATGTCTGGGCTGAAAAAACACGAGCCAAGATAAACCCCAAAACACTGGCAGAGGGAAAAATAGTTAGTGCTTAGTTACGTTTCTTTTTAGATATGAAGGAAGGGAAATAAATCTTCCAGCAAGTTTGCTTTAATTAAATGCAATGCATGTTTCTCTCTTCTTGGGCCGTGCAGTCTGAGAGAGCTGTGTGTCATGTTCTGGGCCCTTCTGAAATGTCTGAATTGACACCAGAGATATCTTGTAAACAAAATGTTCTTTCAAGTCAGCATCATATCCTAGGCATGTTCACTATAAACTGGAAAAACTATGTTCAACATTTTGAAACAAAATGATTATGGATCAAAGTTCCTCTGTAGATCTACTAAGGACTTAAGTTATTAAAGGTGTGATTTTCTGACAAGTTAATTCAGTTTCCTGCCCCAAGAGATATGATGCACAATTAAGTGGTTAGAATACCCTAATTAATCAGAAATTGAAAAAAAATCTTTCTGACAAGAGGAGCCTGATTTTTCTAGCAATTGTTGATCCTGGGATGGTGTTCAAATCAGTCACAGCAGCTGAACTGCCTAGTAATGACTAACCTTGAAACTTTTTACTTGGAGATCCCAAAGCAGTCATCTAGGCCTAGAGACTAATATTTCTTCTGTGCTCTGCCAGACGTGGAATAAAAGATCCTAAGATGATTCTTGAAATTTTTCTGACTGACGTGACTGTAGGGAAATGGCATAGTTACCCAAGACATGTCCTGTTCCCACAAATTTCCATACCCCAAAGAGGAGCAGTTAGGGCCGGTCAGGTTCAAACTGAGCTTAGTCTTAGGACTCCCCAGGACTGTGTAAGGACAGGGAGGGTGCAGTCACTTGTCCTGGTCACCTGTGATTAATCACACTTGCCCTCCAGAGAGCCTTACCTGACTAAGAGAGATGCACAAAATAGGTTCCTATTTTCCTTTTCCTCCCGAAACTGGAGATGAGAAGCCAAGTTGTACCTGAACCCAAATTTCAAGGAAACACTTAAACTAAATTCCTAAGACACAGCAGTTGAAAGACTTTAGAAGAAGGACTCTGGAAAATGGAGGCATTTTGAATTGTGGCTCTGCCCTTTTCTCTCATCAGCAAATGATACAGGACTCTGCTTACATCTGTCTCAAATATGAGGTGCACACTTCTTGCTTTTAAAGCTCCATCAGGCACTCTGTGAAAGCACGGGTTATTGTCAGGTGTATTTCATGTGAAAGAAAACGGTGGCTGTCTTACACACCATCAATGAGGTGTAAATCAGTCCAGCATTTTGGCAATATCTGTCAAAATTCCATGAGCACATATCCCTTGACCTTACAACCCCACCTCTTGGAATTTATCCCACAGACACATTCATTCAGATAGATGTATTCAGTGTGGCTTATGTAAATGTTCATCAGCAGAGGACCCAGTAAGTAAGTTTTGGTGCATTAATTATACTACAGACTAATATGTGGCAATTAAAAAGAATGAGAGGGAATAGAGTATATTTACAGTATTTCCACAAAATCATAACACCTGTTACCTGTGAAATATAGTTATATGGAGAGGTATGGGAAGGTGTCAAAGTTTTGTTATTTAAAGAAAGAGTAAGTCATAGTGTGATAGAGGGAATATGATCCAATTTGTGCCAAAGGCATATTTGTGTGTATGTGTGTGTATAGTAGAAATGCTGTGCACACAAAATTTTTGATAAGGTAGACAAAAAATTTTTTACTAGTGGTGACCTGCAGGGAGTAGGGCTGGGAGATGGGGATGGGGATTTTACATTTTATTTTATATCCTTCTGAACTTCTCAATGTCATTAATTCTTCTTCTTCTTCCTTTTTTTTTTTTTACTATAAGCATGCATTACTTTTAATAAAACACTTTTTAAAGAGCTCCATGGTCACAGTGTCTACAAAAATGACGCCTTTTAGCCCTTAGGGGCACATTAGGGATGTCTATAAATGTAATACTTGTATTTTGAACGTAAGCAGGGCTCTGAACGAGATGTAGATATTGGCTTCCTTCTCTGAGCTCCCCACACATTGCATTAAGTGCACCACTTTGCTCTTTGCCCTTCTCCCCGGCTGGACGGTAAACTGCCCTGCTTGGGGCCAGGAACCATCTTGCCCTCATTCATGAATCCCTGGTTCTCAGCACAGTACCTGGCAAATATCGGGTAGCCAATAAATCTAGTTGATAAATAAAAGTCAGTGGCCTCATCTCAACTACAGTTGTTAACAGGATCATTAAATGTTAGGTTTAAAAATCAATAAAGGAAGGAGGGCAACTTGCTTTGAAGCTATTTGCAAAATTAGCCATAAACTAAAAATTCAGAACACAAGGAGTAGATTAGAGGCCCTTGAACCACTCTTTGGAAGACTTTGTAGACTCATGCTCTGATTTTCACAGTTCAGAAGGCTTCTCTCTCTCTCTCATGTTAAAGGACAGCTACTCCTGCAAAATGTGTTTCACTAAGATTTAGAACTGCTTGCTGGAATTTCTCCAGAAGTTCTGGGAAAAGGATTTTGAGGAAATGTTCATTTAGTTTGATTAAATTATTCCCTTTGTGGAATTTGACGGAAAGAGGAGAAGGGGATGGAGGAATCAGGATGTACATGGCAAATCAACTAAAGACCACAACTGCTCTCTGAAACTGAAAACCAACAGAAAGCTGTAGAACATGGGTATCTGGCTTGGTAGCCCAAACTCTTCCAGAAGTCCTGAGCCTGCTAAGCCAAGGAGAGCCTTGGCCTTTCTTTGTGAGGCAAGATCTTGTAGCCATTTTGAAGTTAGGATGTCCTGGGTTCAAATGCAGCTCCATCACTTACTAGCTGTGCAACCTCAGGCAGTTTGCTTCACCTCTCTCAACCTGTTTCCTTATCAGTCAAATAGGATCACATAGTTCCATCTCAGAGGGTTTGTGAAGGTTGAGGGAGATAATAACTGTAAGACTTTTCACACGGAGTACCATAAGGGTAATAAGTGTTACGACTTTGTGTAAATAATACTATAAGTACACTCGGGCAAAACAATACCAGAATACCATAAACACAGGATTCTTGCTGCAAATTTGGACCAGTTCCTTTGACTTCCTGGCCCTTTCACTGATCTATGCCAGGGTTCCCAGGCCACATAAAACACCCACGTCCCATGAATTACACGGGGGCATTTCAATGCAAAAATGGAAGTTCTACCAAAGTATTTTAATTTATTTAAAAAACACCAAATTTTACCAATTTTCTAAGAAAAATACATCATTTGGTAGAACTTCTTAGCTGCAAAATTTTTTGTTTCTTTCTCATAGTTTTTTGTACATGCTACCCCTCACGGGACTGTCCCAGAATCAAGTATAAAATATTAGTGATTTCACCCAAAATTAGGTTGGTTACCTTTGAAAGTTCCCTGTATTGCTATGTTGCGGTGCTCTGCACGAGGATCATGACTTCCAGACACTCCGATGCCTGAACGGACCGGGGAACGTTGAGACGTGTTGTTAAGTCAGCTAAGCTGCTGAGCTTTCCCTAGAGTTTGGAGCCACTCACGCCAGTATCATCCAACCACACCGCAGGGCCCGCACTTCCAGTCAAATAACACAAACGCTATGGACATGGGACTCCTATCACTAGAGATGAAATGTCCCCTTCACACGAGCTGTACATTGCTTTCTAATAAGTGACCAGCTCTCAGCACGGTCATCCAAGGCTCGAAAGGAAACAGGATAGAGATGTTCTCGCTCAAGAGTAAGATAAATTATCTGCAGATTCAAGAAAATCCCCGCTAGCCTTCTGAAAAACCATGACCAAAAAATGTCCCTGTACCTATGACACCAACTCAAATTTCTCACACAATCCTATTTTTTAAATTTAATTCTATTTTAAAAAAATTATTTATTTATTTATTTGACAGAGAGAGAGACACAGCGAGAGAGCGAACACAAGCAGGGGGAGTGGGAGAGGGAGAAGCAGGCTTCCCGCGCAGCAGGGAGCCTGATGTGGGGCCCTATCCTGGGACCCCGGGATCACGACCTGAGCCGAAGGCAGACACTCAACGACTGAGCGACCCAGGCGCCCCATCACATAATCCTATTTTAAATGTTGCCCCAAGTCTGAAAACATCACTGTGGTTCTTGGAAACCCGATTTAAATGTATAAAGAAAGCTGATATTCCTTATAGGAGGGCATACATGGGTACATTATTATATTATCGAAACCAGCTCAAGATATAAGAAAGAAATTTGAACATATATAAGCAACATTTTGAAAAGCCAAATAACTTATGTCAATGCATGATGTGTGACCGCTCTAACCACAATTATGTATATTTAGAAGATGCAAATGTGAATTTTTTGGAGGTAATATTTTACGGCACAACAATGTGTAATTATTATACAAAAGCAGGTAGTTAAAGAGCTACAAGTGTGTGCACGGGAGTTATTGATTAGCATGCAACTTCCTGACCTGACATTGAGTGATTAGATGATGCTTTTTAAGACCACGTAGCTTAGTGTTTTAAGTATAAAGACAAATTTTGTTCAAAAGTTTTCCATTTTAGATAATTACTATACCTGAACTTTTTACTTACAAATTTTCTTTCAGTAGGTTTGCTTAGTATAACAGCACCAAATGGCTACTTTATACTTTTGAATTCAACTGGAATTCGCCAGCCTTCCTCATTTTCTTTGACTCACATGGAAAAATTACAGAGTGAAAGTGGGCGAATCTCACAGCATGGAGTGTTGGAAGGCCAGCTTGGGGTTCCTGAGGTTTGGGTCCCAGGCGTAGGCCTACTGTGTGTCTGTGGCTAGTCATTAACCTTCTCCAGTGGTCGGCTTCCCATCTGTAAAAGGGTGGGATTTATCCAATGATGTCGAATAGGACTTACTGTGATAATGGCAATGCTCTTTATCTGCACTGTCCGAAGTGGGAGCCATTAGCCACGTGTGGCTACTGAGCACCTGAAATGTGGCTAGTGTGACTGAGGAAATGAATATCTAATTTTGTTTTATTTTTATCAATCTACATTTAAATTAAGTAGCCACCCATGGCTGGTGGCTGTAGTACTGGACAGCACAGGTTGATGATCTACATCCCTTTTTACCTAATGTTATACCCTCCTCCTGCCCCAATTTACCACTTAGCTTTCTCTTTTGTACTTTTACCTCTCCAACTCCATTGTCTTTTCATTTCACTTAGAATTAAAGGTCAGATATGCCTCCATTGCCATTCCAGCTTAGAGTCGAGAGCTTAGAATTAACCTGTAGCATTAACCCACTACTTGAAATGGAAAAAAGGACCAGGTCTTAAGAACCTCTTTGATCTTCCATTAGGGCCCCTTTGGAGAGTCCAGAGTTATTTGGATGGAATGAGAGCTGACGTTTATCAAGTCAAAAGGCAGCATTGATGTGGCTTCCTATTTTAGGATAATGTCAGCTTCAGTTAAAAGCTTTACTGTCCAGAGCTTCTGCTAATAAATATGGCCACACTGTCAGGATGGGCAATTCATTTGCCAAACATCGTTTGCTGTAATTAGGTGGTGTGATTCCTACCACGTGCCAAGACCTCGGACTAAGTTCTGAGGCTGGGAATTTGAGTAAGTTTCCCTCCTCCTTTAAGAAGAGCCCAGGTCTAAAAGAGGAGCCTGGCCAGAAGATAAATATTTACAACACACCATGACACATCCTATAATCCAATATGTGAACAGTGTGTTGTAAGAATACAAGGAGAGAGCACATCTTCATTCTTAATTCCTGGCCAGCGAGGGAAGGTTTCAGGAATGAGTTATCATAGGATGAACAGGAGTGTATTAAGGTATTAAGGATGGAGGAGGGCATTTCTGACAGAAGAGCATGGTTCCTTCGGGATGGCTGTTGAATAGGGCTGTCCAGAAGCTTTATGCTTAAGTTTATGAGAACAACGTAAGACATTAGAGCTGATTTTGCCACCTCTCACTAAAGAGTCTTTTAGCTAAACTATTTTTCCAATAGGCAAAATGATTCAAACTTTGGGTTCTGGATTTTTGCTTATTTCAAGGGCAACTTCCAGTCCCTTGATAAATGACAAGAGCCCTACCCTTTCCAATCCCACTTAGTTCTACCTCTTGGATATAGTAAAGGAAATTCTAAGGCATATCTGAGACAAGAAGTCTTTTTTTTTTTTAAAGATTTTATTTTTTATTTATTTAGAGAGAGGGTATGAGTGGGGGGAAGGGCAGAGGGAGAGGGAGAATCTCTGTGCTGAGCATGGAGCCCAATGTGGGGCTCGATCTCACAACCCTGATATTATGACCTGAGCTGAAACCAAGAGTCAGATGCTTAACCGACTGAGCCAGCCAGGCGTCCTAAGAAGCAGTCTTTTGAAGGGACTGAATACAAGGTAGGACCCATGAGTTAGGAGGAAGAGAGTTAAGAATTTGTATAAACATGGAGCATAGTCATCTGGAGCATTGAGTTCCCAGTCAAAAGAGAAGCATTTTTCATCACCAGACTGATGGAATCTTGGAATCCAAACCTTACTTGGGAGAGTCTAGTGCTAACCTCTGTGAAACCTCTTGGTCTCCAAGAAGAGTTTGTTTCTTGCATTTTCTTTTCCTACAGTGAACTCGCTGGGGCAGATGGAATATAAAATGCTGGTGTCTGCCTCTCCGGCGATCTGCAGAAAGCAATTTCTGCATTCTTGAGATTGTCCATTGAATGGCTGCACTTCATTGTCTGTATAAGCAGTTACCCCGCCCTCGCCCCACCATTTAGAAATTTACAGGCTCAAAGGATGATGACTCAGACAGGATATTAAGGCCCTATAAACAAATACATACTCATTATAGAAACATACAATAAATGTTTTCCTTATGTGAAAGCCACAGGGCAGGGTAAATTGTGGATGGAGTGGTGGCAGATTTGGTGTTCGCCAATTAGATGATGCTGAGATTCCCTCCATGTTGTCACTGCTGTTCATAAACACCTAGAAGAGGTTTCCAAGCTCCTTCCCTCTGTTTTAGATAGTTGTTCATAAATACTGTACATTGGAATCATCTGGCGGGGAGCTTTTAAAAATTTAGATGCCCAGAAAAAAAAATCTGGATGCCCTAGTCACTTCCCAGATAATTAAATTAGGAGCTCTAGGGGTGGAATCTAGCCCTCAATATTTTTTAAATTCCTTGGGTGATTCCAAAATGCAGCAAAGTTTAGGAACCTCTGCTTTAGACTTGAGAGCAGTTGAATATTCCTAAATTTGGAGTTAAAAATACAGATTCCCGGGGCCTTCTCCCAGATCCAGTGAATCATCATCTCTAGGGGTGGGCAGATCTTGATGTTTACCTTTTTTTTTTTTTAAGATTTATTTACTTATTTTACAGAAAGAGTGGGAGTGAGAGAGTGTGTGTGCTGGGGGAGGGGTTAGAGAAAGAGAATCTCAAGCAGACTCCTTGCTGAGCATGGAGCCCAACGTGCGGCTCAATCCCACAACCCTGAAATCATGACCTGAGCTGAAACCAAGAGTTGGATGTTCAATCGACCCAGGTGCCCCTGGATGTTTACTTTAAAAAAAACCTCCAAAGCCAGCCTGATGCCCAACCGTACTGAAAACCTCTGTTCTAAAGCACTCATTTTGATTTCTCCTCTCATGTGTATATGAAATGTGAGAAAGATTAAAATAGAAGAATGAGGTCCATTCAAGACTATATAGGTGATACTTTCTGGGACACCCCTTTGCTTTTTTCTTTTTTTGGTTCCCACTTTTTATTAAAGTGTAATACACTTATAGACACATGCAGGGGATGTAAATGTATGAACTATGTAAACAGCACACAGATAAAAAAACCTGACGCTCACCAGTCATCTAGGAGCCTTCCCTCGCAGGCATGACCCAAGCCCCATGGGAACCACAGACCTGATTTCTAATATCACTTCTTCTCATTAAAAAGTTTTATTTGTTCTCATGATCACACTGCAGTATAGTGGGCCTATTTAGAGCAAATAATTATTGAGAGATAATTAATGGGCCAATAGAGTATTTTGAAAACAAATGGCCTAATCCATCTTGTATTTCTCTTGCTCATGGTTATTGAAAACAAGGAAGAACATGAGAGAGAAATATTTTCCCAGATTTTCATATATTGTTAGTTATTGGGTGCAATTTTCAGACACTCTGTAACCCTAAGCCTTGTAACAACTCTGCAAAAGTAAGAATTATTGTCATCTCTACTTAACAAATGAATAAACAGAGGCTTAGAGAGGAAGCGAATTGCATTTGGCTTTAGGTCCCACTTACACAGAAGGCCCTTCCCCTGTGCTGCACACTGTCTCTCACATTTGTAACTTATTGAGAGTTTAATCTCCTATAAATATCAGCATGAGAAAAGGTCTCCCGGCATTCACACTATGAAATTCTGATTATGGATTATAACTCGTTTGGTTGTTTCTTTAAAAATCCACTCCAAAAATACTTTATGAACTGTAATTCTCAAATCACATAGATGAGTTTTTAGTTAATGTAGTTTTTTTCTGATTAAGAAAGTAATTTATATTCACTATAGAATAAGATCAAAATATAGAAGAAGAAACTATGAATCATGCATTATACCCAAGTGTTCTCTAAAAATAAGAAGGGCCTTCAAGAGCCTGGGCAGGGTAGGTCTCTGGGAAGAGCTACTTGATCTTTGGATGCTTTTCAAGAGATTTGAGGTGATAATTTATTTTTGAATATTTCTAAGTATTCTGGAGTTAACACAGACCTGACGCTCTATACCACATAGTGTGCAAACAATTTGAAAGGATCAATAAACTATCTGATCTCATGTTTTTACAGGTTGCCAGGTGTAACTGCATTCCCCCACAATTTAAAAAAAAATAGTTCCTATGAACACACACACACACACACACACATTGTTCCTCTTTTTTCTACTTGTTAATAGTATTGGCTGAAATTATGGTATTTAGAAATTTATCATCAGTACATCTGAATTCTTAATAGAGATTCCAGGAAGCCTTGAGTTTTCTGGGCAAGTGTTTTTTTTTTTTTTAAAGCAAACATACCAGAGTTTATACCTTTGAATGTGTGTGGTTTTTTCTGGAGGAAAAAGCTGTGTACCTTTTTCAATGTGTTCCCATTGCTCAAAATATTCTGGGGGAATTACAGAAAGCAGGGCCAAGGCATCTTTGAATGGAACATCCTAAAACTGTCTCTCAGTTCCTGGTCTAAACGGCGTAGGAACTTTCTCACTTACTCAGCAATGACTCCATCAAAAGCCACTGATTACATCTCTGTGTCTGTCCAGTCAAATCACAAAACAATATCCTCACTACGCCTCAGGGGGAGCAGAACCCAAACACTTTGCTCCTTCTGGAATTTGGTATCTACTCACAGGATCAAGGAGCTTGAGAGGTGAGCAGGGGCGGCCTCCTACCCGAGGCTGACAGTCACGGATCCAGGGTGGCTGGTGACGTGTCACTTTGCTCAGTTATACCAAGAATTAGGGAATCAAGAAGTTTAAACAGGATCCCAGGCATTGTGACTCAAAAGAAAGCAATCTTTTCCACTTAAAACATCAAACATGACTTCTAGCACCATCTGCCAATCACTGTGCCCATAAAAAAAGCTGATGCTTATTTTTCTGTATATTTCTAAAATCTCTTATATATACATATCCATGGTATAGGTGTACCACAATGTTTTTCAATCATTCCCTGATTGCTGGGCATTCATTTTGTTTCCAGATTCTTCTTTCCTTCATCACAACAATGATGCAATAACATTCTTGTGTACCAAATCTGGCATACTGATGTTTTTATTTTTATGGGCCAGTTTCCCAGAAGCTGAGTCATGTAATATATGGTGTGTGTTTGTGTGTGTGTATGTGTGTGTGTGTGTTTGCATTAAGACTTTTCAAAAATTCACAAGACTATAGCAATGTATGAGATTCACCCCCCTCACCTCCATCTCTCCATCTACCACAGTGGTGGATATTAGGGCTCTTTTAAAATTTTTACTAATTTGATGGGAGGGTTAGTATCTTATTATAGTGGGCAAATGGTAGCCCTCATCCCCCCCAAAAGATATGTCCATGTCCTAATTCCCAGAATCTATAAATATGACCTCATTGGAGAAAGGGTCTTTGCAGATATAACTAAGGATATCTAGATGAAATCATTGTGGATTCTCTGGTGGGCCCTAAATTCAATAAATATCTTTATAAGAGACACATGGAAGAGAGACACAGAGAGAAGAAAGCCATGTGGAGAAGGAGGTGGAGACTGGGGTGATAGAACTACCAGCCAGCGAACACCTAGAGCCACCAGACACTGGAAGACCAAAGGATATATCCTCCCCTAGAGCCTTCGGGGAGAGGATGTCCCTGACCTTGATTTTGTTTGGACTTCTCGCCCTTGGAACTGTGAGAATAAATTTCTATTGTTTTAAGCCACCAAGTTTGTAGTAATTCATTATGGCAGCTTTAGGGAACTAATATATTCATTGTTACCATAAAGTTGTGTTCTTCTGAAAACTACTGAGGTTGAACATATTTTCATGTGGTTTTATTGGCCATTTGGATTTGCTTTCATGTGACTTGACTATTCAGATCTTTCTCCCATTTTCCAAAGGTTTTTTTTCCCCTAATAATTCTTATAACCACTGTAAAAATGCAGACGTGAACATGTTGTCTGCCACATGTTGGAAGACATCTAGCATATGTCTTTAGAGTTTGTTTATGATATGTTTGGTCATACAATTAAAACAAATTACATGGTACAGCATGCTCATCTTTTCCTTTATCCTTTATGAGTTAGTTCCCTGTTGATTATAAACATTTCCCTGACATCTGGGTTATAAAAATATTCTCTTAAATCTCCTTTAAAATGTTTGTTGTAGGCAGAGAGAAGGTCCCCAAAGATGTCCATGCCCTCATCCCTGGAACCTAGGAAAATGTTGCCTTTCATGGCAGAAGGGACTCAGGTGTGGTAAGGAGGCAGACTTGAGATGGGGAGATTATCCTAGATTATCTGGGGGGGGGGTCCAATCTAGTCACACAAGTCCTTAAGGGGAGAACATTTCCCAGGTGTGGTCAGAGGGAGATATGACTACAGAAGTGTGGTTAGAGAGATGCAACATCACCGGCTCTGAGGATGGAGGAAGGGGCCACAAGCCAAGGAATGTAGACAACCCTTAGGAATAGCAAGGAAATGGATTTTCCCTCAGTGCCTCAGAAAGGAATGCAACCCTGCTGACACCTTAGCCCTGTGAGACCTATGTCAGACTTGTTACCTACAGAATTGTTAGATAATACATTTGTTTTCTTGAAGCTACTAGGTTAGTGATGATTTGTTATGGCAGCAATAGACAACTAACATATATTAATTGCTCAGTTAAAAAAAGTGTGCCTTTATCTATCTAGAATTTACTTTTGAAGATGTTAGCAAGTAGGGGTACAGCTTTAGTTCCAGAGGGACTCTCCAATCAGTGTTGATCAGTTTGTTTACTCCTTTGCCAATATTATGTTGTTTTGATATGGTTCCTTCAATATGTTCAAGTATTTGGTAGGCAAGTTAACCTCTTCTTTTGTTGTTTTAAAAATAGTTTCTTAGGTTTTCACAGATAATGTTTTATGTTCTTCAAATTATCATTCCTTGCTGAAGTTTATTCCTAAGTATTTTATAATTTGTATTGTTATGGCAACAATTCCACTTCCATTTATAATTGATAACTATTATAAATAAAGCATACCATGTACAACACTGTCTCAAAGCCTGAGAACCTGCTGTTCCCTCTCACTAGAACGGGCTTCTTCCAGTTATCTGCATGGCAGGCTTTCTCATGTACTTCAAGCCTCTGCTCAGATGTTCACATTTTTAACAGTTGAGGCCTTCCCTGATCACCCCATAGACAACAGCATACCTTTGCCTGCTGCCCACCTACCTACTAAGCATTTGCTATAAGCTATTTGGCTTTCTATTTTTCTCCATAGCACTTGTTACCATCTGACTTATATTTAGTCATTTGTGGTTTATTTTCCATTTCCTCCAACTGCAATGTCCCTTTTGTTTACTATTATTATCTCCAGGCCCTAGATGAGTGTTTGGCGTTCATTCAGTCGGTGTTCAATAAATATTTGTCAAAGGAATGACTAAAAAGAAGACCTATTGATTTTTCTACATTTATTTTTCAATCTTGCCACCTTGCCAAATATCATTATCAATTGTAGCAATTTTTTACTGGAGTCTTTTGACTTTTGTAGATATGCCATCATATCATGAACAAAAAAAAAATGATAATATTAGTTTTCTGGTTGCATGAATTATGCTAAATATTTATTCTATATAAATTTACCAGAACCTCTGAAGCTATGATGAATAATATTGGTGGAACCAGGGATTTCTATCTGCAGAAGATTGCAAAGACGGTCTCAGTTATCCCTGTATCCATGTCCTTTGTCATGAAACTTTGCAGTGCCCTCACATCCTGAGTCTAGGCTGAGCCCCATGAGTGCTTTGGTCAATGGGATGTTAGCAAAATGATACCAGCAGAGGCTTGAAAATGCTCTGACACTGGGCTTCCTCTTGTTCCTACTCCTCTGTCACCACCGTGACAGCATGCCTGGGCTAGCCTGGGGAAGGTGAGAACATGTTGTACAGAGTAAAATTTTCCCAATTGTTCTAGCAGAGGCCATCTTAAATTAGTCCACAGCCAACCAGCCCCAGACATGTGGGTAAGCCCAGTCACTATCCCAGAGCTGCCTAGATGACTGGTAGCTGACCACAGACAGGCACAAAAGCCCAGCCCAGATCCCCTGATCCCCACTGACTGTGAGTTATTTATATGTTTATTATCATATGCCCTTGGAGTTTGATAGTTGTTTGTTCGGAGGTATTATTGTGACAATGGATGATTGAGACACTCTCTTATGCCTAAATTTAATGTAAAGAGCCTTAGAGTTTCACCATTTATAATTTTGTTATTTGTTAGTTTTGGCAGATAGTCTTTATCATATTTAAATAAAACAGAAGTAGAAAGTAATTAAAGTTATCATATTTAAGTAAAAGAGAAATAGAAAGTAAGGTTTTTTTTAATTAAAAACGGTTGAATTTTTCAAATGCTTTTTCTACATGTATTGTTATAATCTTTTTTTATTGATGAGACAAATTATTCTGATAGCTCTCCTGATTTTGAACCATGCTTATGCTCCAGGAACAAGTCCTTCTTGGTCATAACATATTATTCTCTTGGGGTCCTTCTGGATTGTTTTATTTAGAAGTTTGCACCTGTATGTATAAGTGAAATTGGTCCATAGGTTTTTGGTTTGTATTTTGTTTCTCAGGTTTTGGAATAAAGGTAACATTGGCTGTAGGAAATGATTTGGAATTTTCAGGATTGATCAAGGAGCTCAAATATAAGAAAGGACATAAAGATTTGAAACACATAAGCCACACAATCTAACAGATTTCTGCACAGACCTTGCATCACAATTGAACATTAATAAAATAAATAAATTACAAGGCTGAAAAAATTTTAACTTACTTTACAAAGTAGATACTTGAATAGACCATAATCTTAGATCATAAGCAAATAAAGTTGATATTAAATAATAAAGCAATAGCTAGTCAAGCTGAACTACTTGAAAAATAAAATAAAAAAACTTCCTTCAAATTAACTCTAGAATTAATGAGAAAAGCAAAATTTTAATTATAAACTACCTAGAACCAATGAAAAGGAGAATATTTATTTCCTACCAAAACTTACGGAACATAGCCAAAGCTATATTCAGAGGAAAATGTATAGCTTATAGTTATGACAGCTTTGTTATTGAAAGACATAATAAATGAACACAGTGCCAATACTAAGAAATTCCATGAAGAACAAAAGGATAAACCTGAGTAAAGGATGAAGATGGAATTAGTAAAGATAAATACTGAAATGAATGAAGTGGAAAACCAAAATGGTAGAAAGAACAAATAGATTCAAAAGCTGTTTCTTTTATAAAATATAAAACCATTGCATGAGTATGATTAGGGAAAGAAGAGAGGAAAATATTAGGATTGAAAAGAAGAAACACACAAACATGAAAGTAATTATAAGAAAGTACTACATTAAATCCTATTGCAATAGATGTGAAGTTCTAGAGAGAAGGGGTTATTTCTTAACAAAATAGGAATTAACTAATCCAAGGAGAATGAGAAAAAGTTAATAAAAAGAGATTGAAACAGTAATTAAAATTCTGTCATTTAAAAGGGTGTATTGGGGACAGGGGAATACCAGGATGAAGCAATTTCACAGTTGGGGTCCAACTAACTTTTAAAGAACAAATGATTCCAGGGGCACCTGGGTGGCTCAGTTGTTAAGCGTCTGCCTTCGGCTCAGGTCATGATCCCAGCATCCTGGGATAGAGCCCCGCATCGGGCTCCCTGCTCCGCGGGAAGCCTGCTTCTCCCTCTCCCGCTCCCCCTGCTTGTGTTCCCTCTCTCGCTGTGTCTCTCTCTGTCAAATAAATTAAAATCTTAAAAAAAAAAATAAAGAACAGATGATTTCAATGCTATTTAAACTGTTCTGGACCATTTACCCAAAGGTTACAAAAATATGAATTTGGAGGGATACATGCACCCTGATATTTATAGCAGCATTATCTACAATAGCCAAATTATGGAAAGAGCCCAGATGTCCATTGACTGATGAATGGATAAAGAAGTGGTATATATTGTACAATGGAATATTACTCAGCCATCAAAAAGAATGAAATCTTGCTATTTGCAACAACATAGACGGAGCTAGAGAGTATAACGCTAAGTGAAATAAGTCAGAGAAAGACAAATATCATATGATTTCACCCATATGTGGAGTTTACAAAACAAAACAAATGAATATGGGGGGAAAAAAGAGAGGCAAACCAAGAACAGACTCTTAACTATAGAGATCAAACTGATGGTTACCAGAGGGGAGGGGGGTGAGGGGATGGGTGACATAGGGGATGGGGATTAAGGAGGGCACTTGCTGTGATGAGCACTGGGTGTTGTATGGAAGTGTTGAATCACTCTAATGTACACCTGAAACTAATATTATACTGTACGTTTACTAACTGACATTTAAATAAAAACTTGGAGGGAAAAAAACTATTCTGGGCCACTGAAAAAGATGAAAAGCTCCTAAATTCATTTTCGAATGATTTCAATCAGTGGTTCTCAGAGTGGTTTCCCAGACCGGCAGCATCAACATCATCTGGAAACTTGTTAGAAATGCAAATTATCTGGCTCCACCGAGACCTACTGAATCAGAAGCTCTGGGAGCAAGGGACCAGGAACCCAAGGCCCTTCTGGGAGTCAAGTGCATGCTAACATTTGAGAGGCACTGTTGTCAGTGTAACTGGCATACATTTTACACACCAAAGGCTATAATTTGCTTTGTATTCAGGAGTATGTCTCCTAAATCTACCCACTTTCCTTTCTTTTTCTCAACATCATAATCTATCTTCCCACACGTTATATTGAACTTGCTCACACAATTTTATCCTCCCATATATATATATAAATATATACATATAAATACACATATATTTATGTATAATACACAGATACAAAAATTTATGTATAATACATAATAATTTATGTATAAATATATATATTTATATATTTTTTCAAAACAAGTTTCTTCTATGTGCAGTTACATACAGGCATTTACTCCTATGACTGATTACCTGGAAAATCATTTCTATGGATTGCAAAGGATGTGGTGGTAGGAATTAGCATATATAGGTGGACTGTATATGGCAGTATTGGGTAGGAATGTGCATGTAACATCAATACACTGGTGTTGGGGTTTCTGCTGGCAATAGAAGTTGCATGTGTGGGATGAGGTCAAGGTCAATGGTGGTACAGATATCAATATTAGTATCTGTTTATAGGTGGTAACTGATCCCAAGCTAAGCTCAACATGACCATTTGCATGTTGCATTCTAATTATCAAATGAGAAGAAGTACATTTTCCTTTAAGTGCCAGCTGATAACAACGGGTTGGAAGCATTTTGATATGCTTTAATCATGGGATAAAGAGGTATGTGATATGCACACTACAAAAGCCAAGTGTTTCACATCCATTATATTATTTCCCCTATATCACTGTGAAAAGTATTTATTGTGAGCTCCATTGTTAAAGGGAGGAAAGAAAGGGTCAGAAAAGTTTGGGAACTAGCCCAAGGACACCCAATTCTATGCAGGATTCAAAATCAGGTTTGCCTTGCTTTAATCCAGCTTTGGCTCCTTCTACTAAATCTTTTAGAACTTTTTTCTAAGACTGAGTTGGCGCCCAAGAAATCTGAGTCTATCTCCATAATGGACTAACTCCTTCAGAGTCTTTTCCAGCAGATAACATACTTCCTCTCTTTTTCATTTAGATGTGCTTCAAAGTTAAAGACCTTCCATGATGTTTTTATTGCATTGGCCCCTGAGACTAACAAATGGTTACACATACTATATAAAGGAAACCATTTTAATATTAATAGCCCAGGTATTTGGGGATTAAAGGTTTGGGGTTTGCTTTGGCATGCAAAAGGAATATTAGTTACCTGTAATTCTAGTTTGGGGGAGGCTCATAGCTGTAATAGATAACAGCTCCCTGAATCTAAATTTCCTGGCACATGACAGGCCGGCGATAGAAAGCTCAGATTTCCCTACCTTTGACCACCCACGGGGAGGAGGCATGAATCTGTCAACAGTGTGGTCTCTATAAAGCTGCCTTCCACAGGAGGCTCACACTGAGACACAGTGCTCAGGCCAAGATGATTAGGTTGTCATAAATACAGACTCTCTGTGAGCAGAAATTATTAACGGGGCTGGGGAACAAAGGAAAAATTCTCCCAAACTGAGAAGCGTTAAGTTTTCTTAGTATTCGCCTGTACGCAGCCAACTAATTTGACCTGTAGGGATGGGGACTGCTCTCCCACCAAATTTTCAAGGTGATCAGGGTAGTAGCCTATCTTATTTTTGTTTTTTTCCTAAGGCATAGCAAATAGTTTGACAAGTGGGTGAAGAAATACAGTGTCAGGCTCAAACTCTCTTTCGCCAGTCTGTAGCTCAATATCCTTGAATAGGTCCACTACTCTAACCTTGTAGATCATAAAATATAATGTTGTAACTTGTAACCATGCGGGGCTTTGGAGGCTAATGACACTTTTAAAGACAACTAGAATCTGCATGTAAGTAGTTTTCTCTTTACTAAAATTAATTGACAAAACTTAGTAACTAATATTTATTATGAGCCAATTAATTACCGTATCACATCTGGTTCTAAAAAAAAAGTCACATTTTTAAAGCAAACCATGATTACACATCATTCTCTTTTTCCTCATAATAAAGAGTGGAAATCTCCTATGAGAGTTCTTGTTTATTTTTAGATATAGTTGAAATTATATCATAAATTCCAATTTTTATCCTTTTTTCCACTGAACATTATAACTTAACCATTTTGCTACACTATAATCTCTTTATAAATAGCCCTTTTAATGATTTTAAATAGTCTAGTATATAAATATAAGTTTATATTATATTTATATTATATATATATTTAATATATATTATATTAAATTTAAATAGTCTAGTATATAAATATAACAACGTTCTATCAAAGGATATTTGGTTGATTTTCAAATATAAATAATGCCACACATAACATTTCTGTGCCAAAATCTATTTCTGAATTCTGGATTATTTCTTTAGGAAAAATTTTCAAAACCATTCCAGAAGATTCTCAAATTATTGCTTCAAGGAATATGAACATTTAGTGGGCTCTTGATACAACTACAAATTACCGTGTTCCAAACCTTTGCTTAAAGGATCCTTCAAGAATTTCCCAGAGACTTTGCTCTGTCCATACTCACAGCTTTTACTAGATCCCAGCTGCCTTGAGCTAGAGTATGGAACGTTGTCTCCAGTTTCCAGACCACTTGCCAATGGCCTGAGATCGCACAGTCCACTGTGTCAAGTCAGGACAATAGGTATATATTGGCGATCACTGAAATAGCTTTTGTTATCACTGCTGTAGCCTCTGTAAGTTCTCCCCAACTGGCAAAAGAAGTGGGAGGTTAAGTTCTGAAGAGGTTGCAGGCTCTAAGTTTTCAGGAAGGTAGGGGAACGGATGCTTGGGTAGAAAGAGCTTAGGCAGCTGAACTGAGTGAGATAGCAAGGAGATAGAGCACATTACAGTAATAATGATAAAACCAATAACAACAATAGTAAATTTGTTACAGACATGGACATAACTACTATCAAAATGTTGGCTTTAGAATTTGGGGTTCTATGAAAGAATTTGGGAGTCAGTGTGAAGGACTCGAGTGTTACAGAGCTCATAAGTCTCTTTGCAAAGCTTTGTTTGAGGTCCTAGAATATAAAATAACCATTGGATACAGAACATCCCTATCTTCTGAAATATAGATCAGGGCAGATAATCTAATTAGGAAGAAAGCATTCTGTTATCTAATTGGGCAGCAAGGAGTGAGTGAAATCTTTGTTAAAAAACCAAATAGAGAAAAATAAATTTGGTGCATGTGGAAAGGCCTTTTTAAAAAGGAGAATGGCTGATTTTTTTAATAGTCTACGGCCATACCACCCTGAACACACCCGATCTCGTCTGATTTTTTTAATAAATTATAATCTTTGGTCTTTTGTGTATATGTGTGTTTGGAACCCTACTCTTGTTCATCTTTGAATTCACCATTGTGTAATTGTTTGCCATGGTAAAAATTTAATAAATGTTTGATTTCAATTGAATATGTGTTTTCCTCCTATGAAGAATTTGGGGATTTTCCATGTCTTTGAAGTGAAATCTATCTGTGTTTCTGGAATAGGTTCATGCTTCTCTTTTGTTTTTGTTCCGCAATCAACCAAAAGTTCTAGAATTTTCCTTCCTAGGAAATTGACCATTTTCTTTTCCATTTAGGTTGCCACACTGCCACACCCCAGGTATTCAGGCCCCAATAGAATCTTTGCACTTGCTATTGCCTTTATCTGGAAGGCTCATCTACTCTTTCCTGCTGGCTTCCTCTCTTCAGAGAGGCCATCTCTGACCATACAACTAGTGTTGGTTCTGTCTCTCTGCACTTGTTGTTTTTTGTTATTTTCTTTTTTCTTCTTTTCTTAACGTGTGAAATTTAAATTTTATTTTATTTTATTTTTTTATTATGTTCAGTTAGCCAACATATAGCACACATCATTAGTTTTTGATGTAGTGTTTAACGTTTCATTAGTTGCATATAACACCCAGTGCTCATTATAACACGTTGTTATTTTCTATCTTAGCCTTTTAGCCTTTCATAGCATGCATTACAATTCAAAATCATTTCACTTATTTCTGTGTTTTAAGCATTTCAGTGTTTTTCAAAGTTAAAACACATAATGAGAAATGTTTTATATTGATTCATGTACACACACACACACACACACACAGCTGAAAGAACAGTTTGGTAAAAAACATGCTTAAGAAGTATGGTAGAATGAAGCCGAATTTCTTCATTCTATTCTAGTTTGTTCACTAAAGAAACAGTCACAAAAGCAATTTGTGACCCACTAAATTGATCTCAAAGGCAGGATACAATCCGAAATTTGAAATATTAGGTTATTTGTCTTTTGTTTCCCCCGCCTACAAAAAAATGTAAACTCCATGAGGTCAGAGAATATATATTTGTCTTACGCACTGGTATATAGTTGACACTCAATTAATAGTTTTTGAACAAATCAATACATGAAAAAATGAGTAAGTTAATGAATGAAGTCTTACTAAAGTTTTATTCCTTATTTTGGCATACCTGTGTTCCTAAGAAAAGAACATTCAAGTGGAACATCATTTTCTTTTCTCATAAAATGATATTCAGAACCCAATCTAACATTCAGAGACCCAACCGGCATTTCATGGAAGAGGCTGAGATCACTGGACTGGTTAGCACCTCACAGAATTTGAAGATACATTTGAACAAGGGAACGTTCCATCTGAAATTTTATAATTTGTAGGATGCATCATAAAGCTGCTGCTTAAATAAACCAGAAAAACCCACTCCTCTATTTAGTGCTATTTTTGGTGGAAAGGGGGTGACTGAACAAACAGGTAAAAAAGGGAAGCTAAGGAAGAAAACAAAGAAAAGTTTTCCTGTACAGAGACATCTGCCCTATCTTTCCAAATGCTAGTGAGAGCTGGGGCAGACAAGCGGGCCTACTAGCCTGGAAGGAAGCTCTACATCAACATTACTATTCTGCTTGCAGAAAGTTTTTCCATGTGCTTATTTATTTATTTATTTTTAAAGATTATTTATTTATTTATTTGAGAAAGAGCACGAGCGGAGTAGGGAGAGAGGGAGTGGGAGAGGGAGAAGCAGACTCCTCTCTTGGCAGGGAGCCCGATGCGGGACTCAATCCCAGGACCCTGGGATCATGACCTGAGCTGAAGGCAGACGCTTAACCAACTGAGCCACCCAGGCACCCCCTCCATGTGCTTACTTATAATTTCTCTTTGTCAGTTGAATACCGAATCACTCTATGACTGTTTGATCTTTGTGAACTAAGGGGGAAGAATTCTGTGTAGTGTAACAAACTTTTCATGTGATTTAAAAATTGTTGTGTATCTATAAGAATTTCCATGATAGAAATTTATTTATCAGTAATCTTTGCCTTTCAGATATAAAATGATGTACTTTCATTCCCCTTCTTGAAAGAGAAAGGAAAGGGAAAAGACCTTCCTGTATTCAAAATTTCTTTTTTAAAGATTTTATTTATTTATTTATTTATTTATTTAATATATAGAGAGAGCATGAAAGCGAGCATGAGTGGGGAGAGGGGCTGAAGGGGAGGGAGAGGGAAAGAGGGGTCTCTTACTGGCAATTTGTGGGTAGAGGCCAGAGATGCTACTAAATATTCTACAGTGCATAAGACAGGTCGCCACAACAAAGCATTATCCAGCTCAAAATGTCAGTAGTGCCAAGGTTGAGAAAACTTGTTCTAAAGGAACTCTCTGTCTCATGGAAGCACATTGTTTAATAAGAGTTTAAACAACATATAAAACAAGAGCTACTCATTTCAGAAGACTTCAGCTAAAGTGGGATGATGTCACAGAAATTAAATTAATTGGGTGGTGTCTCAGGCAGATATCTATTGTCATCTTTCTCTGTGTCTGTTTCTCCCACATTCACATGTCCATTAAGCTTATAAAACACCATATAGTCCAGACATTTACTCATACAAAATGTAAATGAGGACCTGTGTATGGCTGAAGAGGGATGTGAAGCCAGCTGGGATGAGGAAACACTTTTATTCCCCAAGGGGCTGCAACTGCCTTGTCCAAAGCAGATAAGATCCTGGACACACCTTGACTGTGGAAAATGTAAATACCAGGTACCACAGAGTCATGGAGTTGGAAGGACCCTGTTATTACTTAGTAGATCCAATATCCTCTTTAATATTGTTTATTGACAGAAGAACTTGCTTGGCATCTTGTCCAGGGCTTAAACAAAATTAAAGGGGAGTTAATGATTGTCTTAAGTACCTTCTGGTTTCTCCTCTCCATTTGTCGTAGACTTCCAACCATCTATTTTCAGTATTTCCAGAGCCCATACCATGAAGAAAACCTGCTCTCAGATTTTAAAAAAAAAAAGTATCTCACTATCAGGTGTGACTTCTCCCCATCTTTGGGAACCTCTTTTTGCACCTGAGTCCCCATCTTAGCAAATGGTACCCTGGAAAAGGTCCCATGGTGGAAATATAAGAATCACTATTTTTGCTCTTTTCTCATTCGCCCCTGTATTATCCAGTCCATCTCCAAAAGTCTTGTGGATTATCCTTGCTATATCTCTTTTTTGGATTTCTCTCAATCATTTCTACCTCTATGTTGGTTTATATCAACATTTCTTCTGGATTATAGAATAGCCTTTTTTTTTTTTTAAAGATTTTATTTATTCATTTGAGACAGAGCGATACAGAAAGAGAGCATGAGCAGGGGAGAGGCAGAGGGCAAGGGAGAAGCAGACTCCCTGCTGAGCCGGGGAGACCAATGTAGGGCCTGATCCCAAGACCTGGAGATCATGACATGAGCCGAAGGCAGATGCCCAACCACCTGAGCCACCCAGGCACCCCTAGAATAGCCTTTCAATTGGACCATCAACCTCTGGACTTGCCCCCTCTAACACTCTCTCTGGAGTGAACTCTCCAAAACACGTATCAGATCTTGTCATCCCACTGCTTAAAACCTTTCATCTGTTACTTAGTAGTTCCAAAGACCTTATGATGATTTATACAGCTCTCTATACACAGAGCACTGCTTAACTTTCATATCTCGTTCCTCTTCTCTCCCCTCTCCCCACTTTCCCATCGTGTTGCAGCAATTCTGAACTTTCCTGGATTTCATTAAAATGCCATGCTCTCCTTTAATACCATCTCTTTGCGTGTGCTGTTTCCCCTGCCAAGAGTACTTGAATGCTTGCCTCTGCCCTCTGCCCCACTATTTCAGGTCTTAGCTAAAATGGCACTTCCCCTGGGAAGCTTCCTTTGACTTCCCAAGTTAGAGGTAGGTGCTCCACCCTTGTGTTCTCCTGGCATCTCGTAAAACTTCTCATTTGTGATGATCTTCTGTTGTAATTGAGTCCCTCAGTAGGTTGAAAGCACTACGAAGATAGGGTCTGCATGTCTTTTTTAAATATTGTTGTAGCTCCTGTACCCAGCACAGTACTTGGTACACAGTAAACAATTGCTGTACTTCTTGGTGGGAATTTAATAAAATATATTATCCTGAAAATAACTGAATGAAGCTGGTGGGGGAAAAAAATTTTGAAATACAAGGGAAGCTTTCCATGGGAGTCCTTGAAATCAAATCATGCTGCTGACATTTTCTACTTATATGTCCACATTTGTGTGGCAGAATCATTATAAAACCGAGCTCTCTTGCTAATTTTGAGAACTGATCTCCTTAGATAACTTTCAGGAATTTTCACATTATTTTTTAATTTACTGTACATCTAACTGGATCGAAGCATTGTACAAAGACAGTGTGGCTGGACCACGCTGAAGAATGGGGGTGAGAGTGGTAAGGCTGGCCACGTCCCTCAGGGCCGAGGAGGCCATGGTGAGGCACGAAGACTTTATTTTTAACCCAAGGGGAATATTTTAAAGACTTTAATTCGTGGTAGTGACTTTCTCACTCTGGCTGCTTTATGGAAAATGGATTTGATGATGAACCAAAAGCAGAAGGAGGGACAAGCTAATAGACCAGTGAGGTGTTTCAGTGGCCTGAGTGCAGATTTAAGATAAGTTTTGGAGGTAGAAGCTGTAGGAGTTGCTGAGAGTTTGGATTTGGGGGCGAGGGAAAGAGGAAGCAAGTACGATTTTTAGGTTTTTGGACAGAACACCTACAAGAATGGTGCTGCCATACTGAGATGGAAAGACAAGCACCTACGCATCTCCATGGCCCAGCACGGTTCTCACCTCCTCCTTGCAGGCTGTCATCGACTTCAAAACCCTTCTCTCTTTCCTCTCAACAACTTGGGAAATCATTGCCTGCACCACTCATCCTTTTAGGAGGAATGCTGAGCTCCCCAAACTGGCTTATGTTCTGTGAAGGTGAGGGATCTCCCCTTCACATCCAGTGAGGCCTGTAGGTGGGCCCCACAAATCTGCTGGTTGGGGAATGCAATGCGGTTCACACTGTGGCCCATGCTCTGGAGCTCTTCCCTGGAGCTGTCAGCTGCCAAGAATATCCTGCCACCCACGGGACTAAATGTTCATATCCTCCAATTCATGCCCCAATTGGACATTTTAAAAAGGCCATTACCAAAAGCCTTTGAAAAATTATGTTACTTTTTAGAATCTTAAAGACAGGCATTTAACTTCTATTATATACTCTATGATTATTTAACATTAACACTTTTCACTTGATACATAGTTACTTTTCTTTCCCGTTAAGTATTACCTTCAAATGCAACCTCATTTCCTCTTCTATTAAATAGAAATTCAGGATAAGTTTCTCCTCATTGAAAATATGTTGGATTATTTCAAGAACATTTCATTTTCTGGAATGCTCATTCACACTTTGGTTAGAAGGCTCTTTTAAAAAAATAAAACTTCAAGGTTCCATAATATCACCTTTCAATTCATTTTAAAAGTTTTATTTTTAAAAAAATATAAATCTGGTGCATATTTGGAGTTACACATTTATTGTAACTTCCCACACAAAGCTAGAATGCTGTCTATAATATTCTTAGCAGTAAGAAAGGAACATAATTATGAAGAACTTATGCAGAGGCAGGAATCAGGCTTTTTCTTGTTCTTCCTTTCAACACATGATCTTTGAGAATTACTTAGAAAAGTTAATTTTTGTTTGTCATCTTCCTCTAGTACTGGGATAGGCATTTTATATACCTTTTGTCATTGAATTATCCCAACCACCCCGTGGTGAATTTTTGCCTCCAATTCCCAGTGGATTGAAGGTATACTTGGCAGGGTTGACTAATAAGTCTGAGGATACACAGCTAGAAGCAACAGCTCTTGCAACCAGATCTAGGTCTTGGTGAGTCTAAAGTCACACAACCATTCATTTAGGTTCTAGTTATGGGGGAAGCGAATCCCCTTTTGAAAAACCCAGTTCCGTGGTAGCACTTGCCAAACTACTTGAGAATTGTTCCTTAGATCAAGCCAAGTCCCCAAATTCCCATTCACTGGCTGTCTTACCATCCCAAGCAGGAGTGCCTTACATGGACTTCATAAGGTTCCATGAAATCCCTGATGGTGTGAGCCAATTTTGTGTTTATATAAATTTTTCTGGGGAGTAAGTCTAAGTTTGTTCATTTGTTTTTTTAATTGGATTGTCAGAGGGGTCTGTTATTCCCCTTCCCAAAGGATAAAACCCTTCCTCCTGGGGAAATACAGAACAAGTAGTCTCCTTACTCTGTATTTCAGGCCTTCTACTTGAAAATAAGCTGCAGTCACTTCTGCAGCCTTTTCTTCTCCAACTGGACACTCTCAGTTCTTCCCACCTTTTTTGTGCAACATGGAACATCTCCAAAGCTTTAGCCTCTATGGAACGCACTGTGGTTGTCCCCTCAAGCATGGCACTTGGGAGAACTCAATGTCCCTCAAAGCTTAGCACTGGGAACTGATTACAATTTTCTATCCCTATATCCATTCAATATTTTACTTAAGAATAAGATGATAATTTATTTTCCTCTTACAAGTCTCCTTAAAAGTTTTCAAGTTTATAGAATTGTCGAATCAATATGTTGTACACCTGAAACCTAATATCACATGGTACATCAATTATACTTCCAGAATAATACATTTTTTTTCAAGTTCAGAAAATACAGGATTATAATCCATATCCCTTTAGGATCCTCCTTCCCTTCGATTTCCCACCAAAAAAAAAAAAAAAAAAAAGCCTGAAATACAGGAGTTCTATTTCCTTTACTTTGTCTTTTAACTTCAAGAAACATGAGAAATCCTGGAAAAGCATATTTGTGTAATCTCACCCTTAGCAATGATACATTAGGATTTTAAGAAAAGTTGGCCATTGGAAGCCCATGCCCTGAATATGGACAGATCTTGACCCACCCATGAATTGTAACAAAATCTCCCTTAGAGTTCACACGGAGAGCATCCTAGTCTCGCACTCACCCTGCTGTCCTGCCCGCTTCCAGAACCTGCTGACATCTCCACACCTTCCACATGAGCTGCTCCTACTCTATTTCCACGTCAGGTAGGATGAAGACTCTCTAAGCAAATGAACTGCTCAGGACCCAACTCCGCCGTCCCGCCCTTCCGTGGCTGAGCGATCCCAATTATACGTTCTTGAGACGCATCTTAGATGAGTGCGTTGATTGACGCTGAGCTGGCGTCACCACGGCACGGGCTTGGCCACAGAACACACTCCCCAGACAAACAGCTCACCACTCCAGACTGTTCTCTCGATCTGGGATTCCACACCATGCCTCCCGCCTGCTACCAGCAGCCAGTCTTGCAGCAGGAAGATGAGCAAAGCTTGTGGAAACTGAAACCCCTAGTGAAATGGGACTCCTATAACACCAGGAGGCTGCCAGGACAGCTAACACCCGACATGTTACCTTATCCATGTTCTCGGGCCCTGGGACGACGAGAACTTTTACTCTCTCCCTCCTCCTCCCAGCCTCATCATCCGAACCGCAGAGAGAAATCGTTCACCCCACGGATGCTGCTGCTTCTGACCAGCAAAGAGGATGGGAATAATTTTTTTGGCTTGAGATAAGGCTTAGGATTCCCACCGATTTGAAGTTTCTGTGGGTTTGAAGCCATCCAGGTTCAGGCTTGTGGGTCAATTTCCAATGGCCTCCTCGCCCTCCTCCTTTTTTAAAAGAAAGGCGTGCTTCTGAAGACATCCCATAGAGCAACACTCGCTTGCTGCCAGGGTGCCTAGCAATGCATTTAGTTCATTTCATTGCGCTCTTCAGATAACATGTTTCTGCTGGTGTGTAAGATCTGGAAGCTGTCTGCATGCCAAGGCAATGCCCCTTAAATGAAGTCTTACATAAGCCTGACAAATTATCCTCAGATAGAAGTAATCTCAATGAGCTATTACAGGGCCATGACAGTAACTGCTGGTGAACCACCCGAACAAAAGCTGGCTAAAAGCTGGCTGAGAAAATACATCAAAATGCCTGTCATATGGGGCTTTTGCCAGTAAATTTCCCCCTTTTTTAAGGTGCTGGCACATTTTCTTTTCTTGCCTCCCATCCTTTCCTCCCTGTTTCCTCCCTCCCTCCATCCCACTCTCTCTCTCTTCTTTCCTTTCAGCAGACATCATTCTCTCTCTCTCTTTGCCCCCATTCTTTCCTCCTTCTCTCCCTCTTCCCCTCACCTGTCTGTCCCCTCCCCCTGCACGTCCCCCTCTCCGCATGCTATAGTTCAGACTCTCTATTTTATTGTCGCCCACCTGATGCTCTTAGATTTCAAGAACCCTGCATAGCTAACTTTCACCCTCTCCTGGATTCTAGCAAGGAGGATGGTGTATCACTTCTCAACTTGACAGCCCTCAATGGCTTCTTCCTGGGTCCAAGATAAAGCCCTACTCTTCAGCCTGCATACAACACCCCCAGTGCAGTCCCGATCGCCACACATCCACCGGTCCTATCTCCCATATTCACATTCGCCACAGGACACCTTAACACCTCACAAGCACACTTGACACCTCCCAGACACGCTTTGCCTCGTCCAAACTCTGACAGCTGCCCCTTCAGTTCACTCCTTTTCACAAAAGGCTGAGCCTGTCTTTAAGGTTCAAGCCCTTCCCCGAGTTCCTCAGACAGTCAGTTACTTCCCTCCTTGGGTTAACATTGCATTGCAAACTTTTTTTTTTTTTTCCCTGTCTCCTCAAATAGGTTAAGAGTTCCTGGGGCAAAGGCATTGCTGACTCACCCACCAGGCAGTTGCTCAATAAATGTTTGCTGAATGAACTCTGTTTCTCTGAGTTTCTCCTGGATATTTCACAAATATGAAGAAGCAGCAGCACGGTATACTGTTTACAAGAATGAATGCGTGGGTTCTAATCCCATTCGTGATTTGAGCGAGTTACTTAACCTCTTGCTGCCCCAGCTTCCCCATCTGTAAAATGGGACTAATATTGTCCAACACTAGGTGAGTCACTATGTGGAATGTAGTTAGAACACTGCCTGGAAAATGGAAAGAGATACATGCTACACGAGTGTTTGCTAAATACAGTGGTGGTAATTCTGATACCCCATGGCTGCCTCAGCTTTGCTCAGGGAGAAAGTGTCAGACATGATCAGGACTGACTTGATTTAGATGAGTAGATCCTTTATTGGGAGTGTGAATGTCTGCCTTGCTCCTCCAATCAAAAGGACAGATGCTAAACCCAGAATAAAACTGCATTACACAAGAAAACTCTCAGTGGGCTATGCCATTCCCAGGGTTATTCTATGAGCCAGGGGTTTGGGTCTGGATGGAATACAATAAAAAACCTAGTCAGGAAAATATAATTTGTAGACTATCATGTATGAGGAAGTACACACTGGTTGCAAACTGTTTAATAGACAATGTGTTTGTGTCCAGATAAGAAGTTAGAAAGAAGTTTGACATCTCCCAATTTAACATCAAAAAGTGAGTGAAAGTCAAAACTCAGAGACAACAGCCAAAGGAAGTCTTGCTTCCTTTTGTTTGCAGGTACACCGGAGATTTTCTAGGCTGAAATTCTGCAAACTGATTTCCACCTAAGTATACCTGCACGATATGGCCCTGCAGACATCCCAGCTGTATCTCCTGCCAGTGGCCTCCTGCGCCAGCCTTCACGTTCCCATTGCCCTGGAAATCCTGGAAAAACCCATACTGAAGGTTACCTCCTCCATGACTTGGCTTCTCAGTGCCCTTGCCTGGGATGCCCTCCCTCTGCTTCCTGTAACACTCACTTGGGTTATCAGTCTTCCTGGGAAGACTTTCCTTGCTCTCTCCAAGCTCCTTTGCTCTGGGCCTCAGAGCGCCCTGAGCATACACCTTTCTCAAAGCACGTAACATGCTGCATTACACTTGTATGTTCACTTTCTGTCTCCCTCATTAAATTGTGAGCCTTCCAAGAAGGGACCGTGCCTAAGTCCCTGTTGCTTCCTCAACGCTCAGCACAGTGCCTGGAACAAAGTAGGTGCTCAGTAAATGCTCCCTGGGGACTCACTGAACAGGCAGGCTGCCCTATGTCTGTAGGGACAAACTCATCGCCAGGTATCTATGGCAGCAATGCTGGGTGTTCCCTGTGCACTGCTGATCGGGGCCATACCCTGGGGATATCGCATTCGGGGCGTAGATGAGAAATTTTCACATCTAACAAAGCTGGAATGATTGCACAATTAGGCATCATGTCCCTCATGAAGGGGAAACAGGATTTCTGAAAAGGGTTAATAACTTGCACATAGTGTAGACTGCGACAAGAATTTAAAGGCATCTTGATGAACTTCAACAACTCACTGATGTTAGGTGAAAATGTACATTAAAGCCATATGGCGGGACACTGACAGCCCCATCAGAATGACCACACTGAAAAAGACCGACATTAGAAGTGTTGGAGGGGGTAAGGAGGAGCTAGAATGCTCCTGGACTGCTGGTGGTACTCTCAGTTTACACAGCCATTTTGGAAAGCCGCCTGGCAATTTCTCATGCAGTTAAACACGCACCGAGCTCCAACCTAGCTCCTAGATAGACATCCAGGAGAAATGCATATGCTCACCAAAGGACGGCCCCAAACCGGGAATGACCCAAATGTCTATCAACTGGAGAATGAATAAACAAATTGTGGTCTATTCGCACAGTCACCGCTACTCTGCAGTAAAGACAATGCAATACAGACCTGCGCAGCAATGTGTGTGACTCTCCCAGATGATACATTGCAAAAGAAGCGTCAAATACGAAAGAGTACGTATCATGCAATTTCATGTTGAAGAAGTTCAAAAACGGGCAAAGAAAATGAATCGGTGGTGATGAAAGTCAGAATAGTGGTAACCCTTGGGGTGAGTGTTAGGTTCTGATAGGGGCCAGATGGGGCGGGACATGAGAGGACTTTCTGGGATGCTGGAAGTGTTTTCTATCTCCTGATTAGTGATTACAGGGGTGTACACCTGTTTAAAAAATCCATCGACTCTTACATACTTTAGCATATGTGTGTCATGCCTCCTGAAGAGTGATAGGTCGATCGATCGACCAATCAATCACCAGAAATCTAAATGAGTGGAATGGAGGAGACACTCCATCATTCACCCAAAATTCAGAGAATGGATTGCATAACCTCTCTGTGGCTCAGGGAAAGCAATCATCACTGAACGTAACCCAAGAAACATCTCAGCTGAACTGGGTTGTGGGACCGAACATTATGGTAAATTCCATTTGTTCCCACAAGTAATAACAAAGACGAGCCCTTCCCAAGAGGTCACACCTGTGGCACAACTCCTGGTGGATGTTTGGGGCTTCGGGGCTGGGTGAATAAAAAGTTCAGCCAAACTCACTATCGTGGAATTTTTGCAACAGGGACCTTTCCCCAGTTATAAACCTTGAATCAACTCATCACCTTGCGGTTACACTGTGTGAAAGTTACTTCATAAAAATAAAGCTATGAAAATTATTTTTTTCAGAATAAAGTCAAAACTCTTTGAAGAGTGTAAGCATACGAAGGCCAGAAACGGGGAAATAAAGTCGTTCTCTAAAGTCTTTTTGCAAAGCTTTTCCAAAATGTGAGATAAGCCAAGGATGATCAGTTTTCAAATCCTTAAAATCTTACTATGTCTGCCATACCTGTCCAACCAAAGGGAAATCGATGCCCCAGGAAGATGTATTTTCTCTTTATTACCAAACGGGGCTTTGGCCCCAAATGCACGCTGTACCTGACCACTCAAGGTGGGGACCTGGGGAATGCTCATTACTCTTTAGCATTTCTCAGCTGGGGTGTGACAGCATTTGGGGTTAGTTGTTGGGATATTTTGGATATTGCATTATGTAAAATATAATATTAAAATAAATCTCACCTGTTTTATTTTTTAATGCTGTTGCCAGAATATTTAAAATTACATATGTGACTTGTATTTGTGGCTCACTCTATATTTTCAGAGGACAATACTGGGTTACAGTATAAGGGCAGGAAAAATAAAATAGAACTCAGAAGTCCATGAGAAATTACAATTACACATAATGTATGAATAATATATTCATATTTCATGTGTATTTCATACATTCATAAAGCATATTATCAAGCAAGATGCTAGAGAGGAATTTGGAGAAAAAAATAAACTTTGGTGAAATACTGACATCCAGAGAAACAATGATGTAAGTATAAATTTCACACTGTCTTTTTAATCACTTTGCCAGAAAAATAAACCAGTATTAGAAGCTTGAACACTTTTTATCTCTTCAAATTAAAACCAGTTTCCATAGGTTGAGACAGGATTTTTAAGCCCCTGGGAAAAGTAGGCTAGGTGTCATTTTTGTTGTTGTTGTTGTTGTTGTTAATCTAATCTACATGCATCAAATAACAGAGTTTATTGTATTATTTGCCTTGGGCCAGGTCCAGCTTCCACCTCTGTCTTCTGACCCCTCCTAGAGGTAATTAGCGTGTATAGAGTCTTTCAGCAACTCTTGAAGCTCCTTTCTTTGCCTGGAGTTTCAGGAAGGCAGTTTTCCACTTTGGGTCTTCAGATTTTGGGGGTATCAGAATCTCTCCTCTGCTTTTCGAGCTGAAAGCTAATTCCTTAAGGGTATAGCTGTCCAGGTGCAAAGAAATATTACTGTAATTTTTTTTCTTTTTCTCTTCTACTGTTATTATCAAGTTTTGACTCATCTAGAACCTTCTACCAAAAGACATGTATTTCCTGTGATAGGAGTTTGATCTTCTGTGCTGAACAGTATGTCGGTGTAATCTCATGTTCTTACATAGTCCTGCACCTAATCAATTATAGAAAAGAGTTAAGCTGTTGGTGCCACCCCATCTTCCTACTGTTCCAGCACATTTTGCAATGCAGGCACTGTCTGTGTGCTGATGAATGGGTTGTTCTCAGGTTGGCAGAGATATGGAAATCATAGGTGAAGTTACCCATAAGTGCATTTTTCTCATGAGCACTGCATTCATGCTCACTCATCTCCCATTCGTTCCACTTCCTGTTCCCCCTCAGAACATTAAAAGGTAGTCCTATTGGTGTCCAAGATTTTCATACAATCATGCCATTGATTTTGATGAGCGTTAAGAGGCCCACAGATAAAGTTACCAACTTGTTTTCCTCCACAAGTTGACTTATTTCAACAAACTCAGGCCTCAGGCAACCACAGTTCCTAAGCATATTTTTTTGGATCCTGCATCTCTACCCTTTAAAATGGCAACTGCTTCCCTAGCCAAGACAGGAGCCTTAAAGGTTCTGTGTTGTTTTCAGATGTTCTTAGGGTGGTAACAACAGCATCATACAATGCGGCTAGCCATGCGGCACGCAAGGGTACTGAGTATAGACAGCCTTCTCCCAGTTCACTGTGCGTAAGAATCCTCTGGGGATCTTGTTAAAAAGTGCAGATTCTGATTTGCTAGATCTAAAGAAAGCTCTGAGGTTCTTTCTTTCTTTCTTTCTTTCTTTCTTTCTTTCTTTCTTTCTTTC